>NC_066620.1:101922232-102098808 GCF_025201925.1 Gopherus flavomarginatus
GCTCAAAGATTTCTTGGTGATGAATACATCAGCACATTGTAGCAAAAAAAAAAAAAAAAAAAAATTCTCTACCCAGATGACTGTCAAGCAATCACACACACCTCATTAACTCCTGACTACTTTCACTGGCTCTTGTGCTGCGGTAAGATAAATAAGTACCAGAAATATTGTTCAGGGAGGAAAGACAGTATGGTCTAAATTAAAAATATTTACCTGGAACACATGCTATGGGGGCCCATGTGTATATAAAATGGGAGTTCAGAGTGGTTTGTTAACTCCTATCACTCTGAGAGCCTCATATTCCTCATGCAGCGTTCACTGGTCAACAGCAGTGGATGCTTCAAAACCAGGAGTGCTTCGAATCCACACTGTACTGAGGTCAGAACTGATTTAGCTATGGTAGAGCCACGTATAGAACATGGCTGTCGCTAGCAGTTTCTTTAGGCAGTGTGGAGCAGAATGTTTTTCTGATAACCACTCTAGGAAACCCCACAAGTGTAGATTTATATCTTTCACCCAGGTGGTGTTCAAGCCTGTCTACACGACAAATACAAATGAGTTGTGGGATTAGACTATAATATAGGTATAAACATAGCGTAGATTGAGCCTAGGGGACAGTTTCATAAAATCTCTCAGACCAAAAATCTCTGCCCACAATTATCTGGAAAACTGAGCTCAAATCTTGCTAGTAACAGCCTTGTTTATACATCATTGTAGCTGGTATGGGTATAATCACAGAGGGCCCAGAGTCTAGCATGGCATAAGCTAAATTTGTGAAGTGAACCTTATTAACAGAACATGTCAAATGCCTTGGAACCATCAGAGTCCCATCTTTACTGTAACTCCATGCTAAAGGTCTAAGTTACAACATAGTAGTCCTCATAGCTAAAATATGTTTCACTCTTGCACTCTGGAAGGAGCATTATGCCAACTGTGCCCCCAGTATGTGCTGCTGTCTCACTAGAGTCCAAGGCTCTGGCACAGGTAGGGTACACAGTTAAAACAAGGTTCCATCCCTGCAAGACTCAACTCTTTAAAAAAAAAAACAGGTTAGAGAACCATGTGATGTAATGGAGTCCCCAAACATGGTGGGAATGGAGATGTAAACAGGACCAAAGAGACATTGTTGACCCCTATAACATATATAGACATGAGTAAGCTGGGTGGAGCACCACTGCAGGATGTCACTTGGGAAATAAACGTTTTCTGGTCATTATTTCACTGTTTTCACTTAAAAGGACAATGATATATTGTCTCTCCAGACCCCATTGTTTTGTTGCTCTTTTATTGAAGGAACCAGTCCATGAGCATTTCCTGAGAAGAAGCACTTTCAAAAGCTTGAAAATACAATATTCTGTGTATTTTCAGACTCCTCTTTTATTCTGGATTGCTGCCAGAAAAAAAGTCCAAAGAAAGACGAGTCAGTTACTGTGGTGGTCTAAACGCACAGTGCGTGAGATTCTACTCAGCAATCTGCTCAATACTTCTTTAAATGAATATCCAATTCAGCTATGAGGCACACTCAGTTTTACATGTTAACTATCATGGTTAAAAATGAAAAACATGATCTTGAGAGGCCCAAAATTCTGTCTCAGATGAAAGCGCCATGGTTTCAAGAATGCTCTGCTTTTGTGACTACACATATGTATCCTGTTCACTACACACAGGATACATACTATATAGAAAAACCAGCATAGCAGGAAAAAGCCAGAACCGTGTGCCTGAATATACCCAAGGACCCAAAAAAGTACAACATGCTGCTTAAGCAACCAACCCCACCACCATAACCACCTCATCACACAGAAAGCTTGTTTTTTTCATTGTGTGCCTTTCTTTTTGAAAACCAAACCCCACCAGCTTGTAGTTCTTGAATATGAGCATAGAAAACTGGCTCTATCTCTTTTTTAAATTATAAATTGCATGTAATAATCAAACTAGAGAAGTGCTGGGAAAATGAACCAAATCATTTAAAAAAATTGGCTTATTAGGGTTCTTATCAGCCAGATCCTCCATGGCAGAAGTGAAGTCCTAGTGCATTGCATTCTCGGGTGACAGAGAGCAGCTGGAGCTCACTAATGTGACTTTTGGAGGTTCAGGGCTTTTGTTTGTGCCCAGAAATAACTGAAAGTTGTCAACATTTTGTTACTGGAAACCTAAATGAGGCCATATTAAAGTATTAAATATGAGTATTATTTCTGCATAAGACACCAGACATTTTTAGCAGCTGGCCCTTACATCTAGTGAGATAATTATGTGGACTTGGTTGATGATGTAAAATGTATTATCTGAGTAGCATGACATTTTGGGCTGTTCTCCACTTTACTAGGTGGTGGTGTAATAATGTGTTTTCAATGTTCAAAATATTGCAAAGGAGTTCACTGAATGGATCAGGTCAAAGGAACATGTGCATTAGGAGGAAGACCCTTCTTTCAGGCAGGTATTTGGAAAATAAACAGGAACAATGAGAAAGGAAATACTCAAAAGTAACCTGATAAATATGTTCTGGGTGAAAGTTTGCCCTACTGTAGCAGTGATTCATTCAATGGGCACTCAAAGAAAGTCAAAAGAACTGCTCCATTTTGGATTTTTGACATGCTACAGCACCCAACTGTCCCTACAGAGGGTGGCTGGAGCATGGGAATAGCATACCGCAACCCCCAAATAAAGAATGGTCAGTACCACTTGCTGACTGTAAATGCAACATCAGACCCTCAATTTCACACTGTAAGAAAAACTCCCCAGAATAATGACACTAACTCACTTCACCAGGAAACAAAGTTGGAGGTTGATATTTTTTAAAAAACTGACAAGACAGACATTCCTTCTGTCTCTGTAGACAGCTGATTTTAAAAAGAAACAAAGCTTGTTGACATTTGGGATTTATAGCCAAGATACTGAACAAAATAGACCAAAAACACTGTAGAACTGGTAACAAGCACCTTTGACAGATAAAAGTACTTATGACTATGGGACACACTATGTTTTAAAATTTTTCAAAGCTGTCTGCCCACAGAGGACATACAAATTCTGTATTAAAAAAGTCTTGTTTGTTATTCTTCAACAGTCCCCTCATTTGAAATTTGGCTCTTCCCCAGCAGTGCCCATAGCAACACTTGCTGATAACTCAGAAATGTGCAGCTAATTTGTGTGTGGTTTCAGCTCCTGAATGCCAGCAGCTGAACTGTACTCTTTCAAGAGCAACAAGCTTTATGAGGCCGTGTAATCCTGTTTATGTTAATTTTTTAGATGGCCATTGACGAGGGAAATACTTTTGTTAGAAGTTCAAATAAAGAATACAAAATCCTGGAGTGGAAAATTTCACCTCTCTGTTCACACCATTTTATCGACAAAACAAACATTCAGAAATGCAAGCAATAGTAAGCATGGCAAAAAATTTCTCTCCACTAAACCAAGAATAAATTAGTTTGTAACAAACTTTTTTTTTATGTCATAAAAATGGGTAGAAGGAAGAGTAGATTTTTTCTCTTTGGTCTATCTTGATATCCCTCCAGAGACACATAACAGGCATATTTCAAATTCACTCTTGTCTCCTATTGCAGGAAACAGTGAAGTAGCAGTTGGTATTTTCAGAATTCTGGAAAAGAAGAAAAAGTATTGCAGTAATAATTTTCATTGGTTGAAGAAACAGGAATAAAGAAACAAAAGCTTTAACAAAATAAAGAGGCTCTGTAATGTTTCAATGGTAGAAGTTTTTACCCTGAGCAAAATTAGATCAAATATTTAACTACACCACGTGCTACAAATAACATACACCTCTACTCCAATATAATGCGACCCGATATAACATGAATTCAGATATGACGCAGTAAAGCAGTGCTCTGGCAGATCAAAGCAAGTTCGATATAACGCGGTTTCACCTATAATGCGGTAAGATTTTTTTGCTCCCGAGGACAGTGTTATACTGGGGTAGAGGTGTATTTCCACTTAATACAAACCCTTGGAAGCAGAACACAAAACACACACACACATATGCTAGTCCTACTATGGGCTCCTGAAGAGTTGACATTTTGCAACAAAGAGTTCCATTGACTTAAAACTTGGTGCATAGAATTTTGGAACATTTTTGTTAAAGTGATTAAAAAAAACCCCAACAAGATGCATTTTCAACAAGAATTGATCAAGAAACTAAAACAATATAAACATTTGTGGTTTTCATATCAACTTTTAATCACCTTTCCAGGAGGATAACACAAATGATTCGCTAGTAGTGAAGACTAATTAAGAATAATCTCAACCCGTTTATATGGGGAGAAAGTCATCAGCAAACAGATCTGGGGGAAATAGTGCATAGAAAGTGACAATCCCAACCCCAATATCTAACAACAATTAGGAAAACAAACAGAAATCTGGAGCGTATCAACAGCAGAACAAAGCACAACTCACAAGAGATAGTTATGGCAATGTCACAAGGTGGCTGGCGGGGTCACAAGTGAAGTACTGTGTTATAATTTTTGATGAGGTAGCATCTACCACTCCCAATTTATAATTGGATCCCATTGTGCTAGGTACTGTATACAAGGATAAAGAAGATGGGGTATTTGTTAAATCTAACAGGCTGAAGGGGTGAGGATCGCTGTTGACTTGCTTTGTGTCACCTGTTCCTCGATTTAAATATATGTGAGCCCACAGTGAAAGGATAGGTAGGCTTTCTAGAAATTTAAATAAATATATTGGTGGAGTCATATTACAGGGATTCTAGTGAAGAATTAGGAAAGATTCAGAAGGGGCACAATCAAGAGTCACCGTGATTATCATTATGTGGAAAGGTTATTAAAATGGGCTTAGAGGATGAAGTCAATGGTAGGTCTGCCAGGCAGTGGGGCTAGGATTTCATCCAGAGTCATTAAAAATCTGAATAGGACATGACTGAACTTCTGAGGAGTAAAATTTCTAGAGGTTAACAGATACAAAAGAAGGGAACTGGGAATGGAATGTGTTGGGAAACATTTTGCTACACAGGCTGTAATTAATGCATACAATGCACTGACAAAGCAGCAGATGACTCTACAATGTATTCTCAAGGAGTTATACAGACAACTAAAAGACCCAAACATGACACGTACATGCAGCAGCTGGGAAGGCAGAAAGACCATAAGAGACTAAGTACAGTTTAGTTCGTCCCTCTCTTTCTCACACATACCCTGCTTTAACAATCTTTCTTCCTCACATGTTCTTGTCCCTAATTCTCCATCTCTCCTCAGGGTAGCAATGTAAGGAGAGTGTACAATCAGCAAAGGTCAGTGGTACAGTAATATTTGGATGTAAAATCAAGGGACAATTCTAAAATTGTGGATTTGTATACATGGAGATTTTAGATTCTTCTGTTTTCTTAAGGGGGCTTAAAGTGTAGGAAAATGCTCTGTCCCCACCCATATTCAAAGACCCATAGTGGCTGGGCAAAGGTAAACTGGATAAGTTCCCTCAAGATCCAGTCACACTATGTTTATGATGTTGCTAGGTGGTGACATGATGTACTTACTTCTCCTTTCCCTGTGGCAAAAAGATAGTTTATTCTACAGACCTGCAAACTCCTGCTGCCTAAAATGCAAGATTGGTATAGACTGTTAAGGGAAATAAAGGTAAAGTTGGAAAGAAAGGGGAGGGGGAAGAATAACAAAAGGAGAAAAAAAAAAGATTTCAAGAATATCTTTTCCAGGTGACTATGTCTGAATGAATACAGGCTAAAACTCCTGTCAAACAGTTTTCTATTCTCTGCCATCAGGCAGTTGTAGTCTCCTGGTTTGTGCTTCCTTCTGGGTTTTATGCACCTCATAATGCCTTGCATAAGGTGACCTAGGTTAACAGCCCTTTAGAAAAGCTGCAGAAGTGTCACAGTATCAGTTCTTAATGCTGCAAAGCATCCTGCTTCATCTCAGCCCTGGAAGGAAGTGTAAAATGCAAGAACATGACTGATAGCTGGGGCCTTGCCTGGTTACAAGAACTCAGGGACAATGAAAGAATGGAAGTCTGGTAACTGGTAAGGAGAGGGCAGATACAGGAGACAACTACTACATCTAGTTTCAGAGAGCTGGACCAAAAGAAAATGAAAAGGGATTCTTGTCACCCATAGAGTGGGATCCCTATAGCCTTCTCCTTCACAGCATGGGTCTGGTTCTCAGATCTTATCAGATCCAGAGCACAAATAACCCAACAGCTTGCTCTTCTTTTAGCTCCTCCAGCTGGCACAACTGCCTCTATTTAGCCCAATGCCACTGGCTGGTCTCCCTAAGAATCTCTGTAGTGAAGGTAGACACCTGTTGTAGAATCTCTGCTTCAGGAGCGACTGTCAACTTTTCCCTGTTAAGTATCTCATTAAACAGTGGAGGTTGGGTGGGGCAATAATGAGTAATGAAGAATTATATAGTAGTGGGGAATTAGCTCATTCCCTTGAATGCTCGTTGCCAGATTTTTAAAGGCTTGGGTGTTTTTTAATGGTGCACGGTACTTTTTGCAAAGTGTGAAGTTGTCTTTTGAGTGTTGGCTGCATTTGATTGAAAAACATTTTCAGCCTTGACTTTTTTTCCAATTATTTTTTTGGTTAGAATATACTCTAAAAATTCATACAAACTGCAAGCTACACCACAGTACACACCGTGGCTTGGACTATTCTGCAGAATCTTGTAAGAACTATCACCAGCTTTCTTAGCACTATTGACAAGTAAAGACAACTGATGGACTCCAAAGCTTAGCTCAGTATTAGAAAGGCACACCAGAGAATTGTTCTAGTAGCACAAACTTTGCCTATCTGAATATCCTTATAAAGCCTCCTGAGGTTAAGCACGGTGCAGAGTGGGATACAGAATGCACATTAGCACAACTGTTCTCAGTTAGGCATGTGTGTTTATAATGAAACAGCTGTAGTTCTTGGACTAATCTCTGAATACTTTACAACTGCCACATCTTAGCTGGCAAAATACAATACTACTGTAATTTACATTATACACCATGACCACAACAAAAGTATTTCAATCAAGCAGACAGAAAATTACTGTATCTGTCATCATATGAATACACCCACGCATACCTCCGTGCAGTCCATCTGCCCTTGGCGCAGACTGCTTCAGTGCCGAGACCTTTCATGGGTGAAAAATGAACTCGGAGAATGATTCTTGACTAGGCTAATATAAGTCAGTTTAAGATAGCACATATAACTTGTGGTGGGAAAAAAAAAGAGAGCTCAAAATTGGGGGAAGGTTTTTGGTTTTTTTTTTTAAATTCTGCCATTTCTCTTATTTCCCTGTCTTTAGCTCTCCCACATTTTTTCCAGCTCCATAGAAAGCCTAATGAGCTTCTTATTCAGATCTCAGCATTTTGGGAGTGAAGGGAAGATGCATAAAGACCTCACAGGGTAACAGTCTTTTTCTGAGGGGCTGAACGCCCATCGCTTTCACTGGAGTTAATGGGACCAGCGTATCCACAGCACTTAAGAAAACACTTATTAGGTGTCTAACTATAGGTACCTAAGTTGGAAAATCTAGGCCCATATTTTTCAACATATTATGGTCAAAAGGTCTTCAGAATTCAAACTCACAGGGTTGTCTCCTCATGTGGTTGATTTTACCAGCACATCCCCAATAGATTCATAGCTTTACTATTTTATGCTGGGATGCATGTGATTCTCAAGAACCTGATTAGAGTTTAATTTACTAGCATTTCCTTTTCAACCCCAAAAGATACCCAAGCTGATTAAAAAACCAAGTTCAATATTTTCACTTTGTATATTACTCCAGAGCAAAGCCCTTTATAGTCAGAAGGAGAGTTTCTTATCTGTTTTCTGACTATTGTTCTTGAAGATATATGTAGCAAAAAAACAAAACAAAACCAACCAACCAACAAAAAACCCCAAACTCTTTCTTGCCCTTTGGGTATGATGGCCTTTAACACGACTAAAAGTAGCAAACATGTTGGTTGAACCACTTCACTGAAGAAAGCACATGCGTCTGTGTATAGGTCTTTTCTTAGGATTCTGCTGTCATTTTAGATTGTTCAAAGAGGATCACATGCCACTTTCTGAGCAAATATCTATCTAGTTTATAGTGTTAATAATTCCTCCCAAAACAACAGGGTATGCACCAGGAAATACCATGCATAGAGCTACATAGCAGTAAAATAGCCAAAGGCACTTAGTACATAAGATAATTGTCAAAACCTATAATTTAACTTTCAGTCTAACCAGTTCTTGCTGAAATAGGAAGAACACAGGAAAATGTAAGAGTCTGCTCTGACCAGATTGAAGGATATTATCTTATAGCATAGGCAAATGAACAGTTAATTTTGCTTTTTTGGGGTACTTGGGGCATACTAAAATGAAGTAAACCTATTTATCCTAAATATAGGGCAGGCAAAGAATAGCTAGAATGTAGCGTCATTGTGAAGAATCTGAGAGTTACCATTTATGATATACTGAATGAGTAACAGTAATAAAAAAGCCATATTAGTTGATTTTATACAGGGTTATGATGTCTAAAGAGAGGCAATTATTCTACACCACTTGGCATGTTCTAAGCCTCAACTGGACTTCTGAATTCAGTTTTGGTAACCACTTTGATTTTAAAAGGATGGACAAGCTAGGGGAGGTTTAGAGTAAAAAGGATGAGGGGCTTGGAAAACGCACCTTCTCAGGAAAGATGAAAAGACCTGGATTTGAAAAATGTGCAGAAAAACAAAATTAGAAAAAAAAAAAAGGCTTTAAATACATACAATAAATATATTGTTTGCTGTGTTGTAGCCATATTGGTCCCAGGCTATGAGACAGACAAGGTGGGTGAGGTAATCTCTGTTATTGGACCAACTTCTGTTGGTGAGAGAGACAAGCTTTTGAGCTCCGCAGAGCTGTTCTTCAGGTCTGTGAAATGTAATCAGGTAGCTGTGACATGCTAATAACCTTTCCTACACTGGAGGAAGAGCTCTGTGGAGCCTGAAAGCTTATCCCCTCTTTCACCAACAGAAGTTGGTTCAATAAAAGAGATTACATCACCCACCTTGTCTCTCTCAAATATATTGTCATATGATAAAGAGGACAGGGATCAAGTAGTCTCTATTTAAGAGGACAGAATGAAGAGTAATAATGGGTTTATGATGGGGCAGAATTTTTTCTGGAAAAACTATTGGGAAAATCTATATAACAACAAAAACAGGCTGTGAAAGGGAATCACCATCAGAAGCAATATGCGAGGTTAGACTAGACAGAGATGATTTCAGAAAATAAAAGCCCTGTTGATTGGCCCTGTGGAAGGCCAGATGCTCACCTGGTATAGTTTGACATAGCTCCATTAAAGACAACGGGCCAAGCCAATTTATACCAATTGAGGACTTAGTACCAGCCATTACTATATTCCGATACAATATGATGCAATAATGAAATAAATATTTCCCAAACCTCAATACTGATTCCTTGATGTATCAATGACAAAACCTCTACCAATTTCTTACTCCTGGAAATAATTAGTAGTTCTGTAAAGTGAGAAAGAAAACAGCCCATTAAACCACTGTTACACATAACCCACCTGAACTTGGACACCTCTCTCAAAACAACCCTTTAACTTGCTCTGTGTCTGTGTCAAGGTCAATGTCATAGAAGCAAGGCCTTGTAGGAAGTCCTGGCATGGTGCTCATCTGTGGGGACAATAAAATAAAGTTACACTCTTGCAATTGTAAGCGGATAATCACACTGTGCATATATACCTTTGATGAAGTGAAAGGCTAGATTCTTATTCATGGACTCAACAACTACAGCTGCAATTTCTTTTAAAATGTCAAACCATCTGCTACTTCAATTTATTTTTTAAATCTGAGCTTATGAGAGACAGGAAAGGGGAAAAAATAAGAACCGTTACAGTGTTTAAGGTTGTAAACTAGGAAGACGCAAGAGTGACCTTCTTCACAAAATGCAGACACACTCTTGATTTCTTTGTGCCTCTGAGTATTTATCCATTTAAAGTTATGATACCAGGAATTTTGTAGATCAAAGTATAGGGCAATACTACGTGAATTCCCCTGGCACTACACACAAGTTAAACCGTGTGTCTTTGTGAATGAAAGCAGCACATGGCAAAGGAATTAGTCTTAACACCTTCATGACTATGGATACTTAATTAACACCAAGAGTGAACTGAGATGATTAAAATAAATTATGGGTGATTCCTATTTCATCATTTAGGAGTTCCCAGCTCTTGGGCTCCATGCATTTTTCCTGAGAGTTCCCAGCACCAAGAAGTTATAGAGCCTGCAGTGAGTGCTACAATGCACTAAAGCAGTAACAGTTCTGGCAGAAGATCCAATCCCTGTATGTTGGCTGAAATATAAAGCCACAAAAGCCTGATTAGTTCTAATTACGCATAATTAAGGCCCTGCTCCAGGATAGCACTTCAGCATATGCTTAACTTTAAATAATGGGAGTAGTCTCACATACTGCCTACTTCTAGCTTCACCTTGATTACTTATGCTACTATTATTTATCATCTGTATTGCAGCAGCACCTTTCAAAAATTGCTAAGTGACTTAGGAGCCCATTTTCATAAGTGTTATAGGCAGTTAGGAACTCTACATCTCATTATGCTTCTCAATTGCTTTTGAAAATAGGACTTAGGCTCCTAAATCACTTAAACACTTTTGAGAATTATAATCCCTATCAAAACATGCAACAAAATAATGGCCCTTGCCCCAAGGAGCTTACAATCTAACTAAGGCTACATCTACACTATGAGTTTGGGGTGCAATTCCCAGCTTGTGCAGACATACTCACTCTGAACTAGTGCACTAAGAACTGTAGTATAGCCAAGGTACACAGGCTATCTGTCCTGATTACAAACCCACCCACACCCTCTGGGCACATACTCAGTGTGGCTAGAACATGCTGCTGCCTGTGCTACCCTGGCTACACTATTATTTTTAGTGTATTAGCTCGGCCGAGAGCTAGCAGTATATCTGTGGGAGCTGGGAATCACACACTTGGCTTGTAGTGGAGACATAGCCTATATGTGCTTAAAGTTATGCATGTGCTCAAGCGTTGAGCCTATTTGCATCAAAATTTTATTAAAAACAAAAAAGATCTATGGACTTTTGAGGACCAGGATCTCAGCCGGGATAAATCAGCATAGGTCCACTAAAGCCAATGTTCAATCTGGCCCTGAGGGTCTCTCCTCAACATCAATTTAAGTATCTGCTAGGGAAATGAAATTTTCTCTGGCCACAGTGAGAGCTGCACCATGCTGATGGGTCTCAGAAAAGGAACACATATGCTTGCTATTTTAGCCCTAGAGAGCCAAGTTTAATGGCCCCTCTCTGACTGGAGTTGTTTCTAGTTCTCTATAAGTCAACCTGTTTTAATGCATGTACAATGATCTAGTTAGCATTACCCACTGCTTTTACACTGCAGCTGTGCCCTGAAATCTATTTTAGTATTACTATTACAATAGTGGAAAAGAAACAACAATATCACTTAAAACTCCCTCACAGAAACTTAAATACTCATGTATATTATATAAAGTAACTCCACTTCCCCTTTTTGCGTTAATCCAAGGGGGAAAGGAGTTCAGTTTACATGGATTAGTGATATATTCTGTCTTCTTCTAATCTAGACCAACTGCTGATGGGAAAAAAAACTTCAGACATTACATTTCCTTTTTTTTTCCCCCCCTAAATAGTTTCAATTTAGTCATTTGTGATCTTTTATTACATTACAGGGATATGAAACCCTGCTAGTTTGCATTAAACAGAGGCTCTTCCTCAAAACACAGTATTGTGTAATTACATATGTACTCCTCACTTAAAGTCGTCCCAGTTAACATTGTTTCACTGTTACATTGCTGATCAACTAGGGAACATGCTCATTTAAAGTTGTGCAGTGCTCCCCTCTAATGTCATTCGGCAGCTGCCTGCTTTGTCCACTGCTTGCAGGAACAGCCGCCCATTGCTGGAGGAGGCTTGGAACCAGGGTGGACCAGCAGCCCTCCATCAGCTCCCCGCTACCCTAAGTTCCCTGTGCTGCAGCCCTCCAGCAGGCTATCAGTTGCCAGGCAGTTCAGCTGTCCCTCCCCCCACCGCCATGTGCTGCTCCTGCCCTCTGCCTTGGAGCTGCTCCCCGAGCCTCCAGCTTGCTGTGCGGGGGGAAAGGAGGAGGGCTAATGTCAGGGTGTCCCCCTGCCCCCGCTCCTGCACCCCACTTACCCCTTCTTCTCCACATAGAGCAGGGTGGGGACACAGACGAAGAGAGACAGAGCACCTGGGGCAGCAGCTGCTGTCTCAACTTCCTGATCCACTTAAAAAGACAATGCACTTAAGAGTGGGTAGGCTTACTGAAAAGGACAGTGTGCATTTCTCTCTCTCCCTCACACAAGGTGTGTGTCTGTTTCTGTCTCCTATGTTGTCTCCCCTCCCTCCATTCCTGCTGTCTTGTAGAATGAGAGGCTACATTAACGTGTTAACCCTTAACGGCTCAGCTAAGTGCTAGTTCATCATTTAGCACAACAGTTCTCAAACTGGGGGTCGGGACCCATCAGAAGGTCATGACGTTATTATATGAGGGGTCGCGAGCTGTCAGCCTCCACCCCAAGCCCTGTTTTGCCTCCAGCATTTATAATGGTGTTAAATATATAAAAAAGTATTTTTAATTTAGGGTGGGGGTGGCACTCAGAGGCTTGCTACGTGAAAGGGGTCACCACTACAAAAGTTTGAGAACCTCTGATTTAGCAGCAGGACATTCCTTGGGAAATATCCCACCCTCTAACTTCCCCATCTCAACCAAGCTTCACAATCATCATAGCTGTGAACAGTATTAAATTGTTTAAAATGTATACAGTGTGTATATCTATATAATATATAGTTTTTTGTCTGGTGAAAAAAATTTCCCTGGAATCTAATCCCCTCCCGCCATTTACATTAATTCTTGTGGGGAAATTGGATTCACTTAACATCGTTTCGCTTAAAGTTGCATTTTTCAGGAACATAACTACAACGTTAAGTGAGGAGTTACTGTATTATGTTGGCTTGACTTCTTGAGGAATGTTGACACTGCAATCTCAGGTATGACTGCAGTGCTGATAGATGTACTGACACTAGCTTTACCTGTGCTAGCACAGCCAAAAATAAAAGTGTAGACATAGCAGGAGACTTCAGTGTGGACTAGAAATGCAAGTATGTATCTAGCATCTCTGGTTCAGCCCTTGCTACCACATTGACACTGCTGTTTTTAGCCATGCTAGAATGGGTATGTCTATCTATGCTGCAATCACTCCTCAGGTTGCAGCACAGACATACTCTGGGCTAAAATCTGGGATATTGTCTTTTCTCTGGGGACCATATCTTGCAATTGCAGGGGATGCACTAATTGGGATAGCAGGTTTTTTCCCGTTTGTGACTTCTCAAACTGAAGTACTTATCTCAATATGAAATTGCCTTAATAAAATTTACAACATTACATGTACACACCTCCCCTGAGACTTTGGTTTCTGGCTGTATTGGAGATGGCTTTGCTATAACCCAGAGAAAGTGAGCTCCCAAGTTCCCTATAACTTGTAAAGTAGATCTACAGATATGTACATCCAAACACATGGACAGTCTTCATTCACTCTATATAAACATCACATCCTAACAGAAATAACATTCTTAAAATCACCGGTTCTAAATTAAAGTCAAACTTTTTTTAATTAGTTAATACTTCTCTCCTTGTATAAATCACTCAGAGGCCACTAAAGTCAATGGAGTGATGCTGATTTACACCAGTTGAGGATCAGTCGCTGTGCTTCTAATTCCTTGCAGAGTGACACCCAAAATGATTTTCATTAACAGATGACAAACATTGAAATTTTCTGAAACGTGAATTCCAAACACTTTAATATTAATGCAGGGGGCTTTAACTCTTTTGACACAGAGGAATGAAGTGAACACAAGGGAGTGATTTCAACTGTATTAAAATCCCCGCTGCATAAAAAGGTATATTTTATCTACATCACAGTACAGAAAACATCATCTATCTCAGTGTATCACAGAGTAATACTGACATGCCTTGTGAGTTTCACCATTGCCCACAGTTCTGAATAGCAATGGTGAACCTGAGTAGATTCTCTGCTGTTGCCAGTTGTATGCACAAATGTAACACAGGACAGAATTTGGTCCTTTATCTTTACTACAGGGTCACAAAGGAGGAGATAGCTGGATGATTTATGGGATTATTACTGACTGATCCCCTCACTAGTACTCCACTATTTCATAAAAATTAAAAAGAAATGACAGAAAAAAGGTTGCTCAGTAGATTGCAAAGCAGGTACAATAGGTTTGACAGGCTTACTTTCTGCATGGCTGCATATTCTGAAGCAAAGCTCCCTCCCCTCCCCTGCTTTCTACTTTATCCCAAAAGAGTACAGGGTGGGATTAGTGTTTGTGAGTTTATAGACTGATCCCAAACCCAGCAGGTGGAACTCAGAAGCCCTCCAGAGGTAGTGGGAGCCTGGATCTTCATGTACAGAGGGTCTTGTTAATCTGCATCTGGTTGCTACACATGCTGTACCCTGCTCAGTGGATAAATAAAAGACTTCAGTCTCCAAGCCTTGTTCATCGTAAATAAGCACTAAATTGACACCAGTATTTTAAAAGTAAAAAATAGAAGAAAATAATGGGCTTTGAAAGAGCAAATTCTCCTATTAAAAGAAATCACTTGGGTAATTAGCCAGTTTTCAGCAGGGAAAATGCACTGAAACAGCAAATAAGAACTTCACAGTGCCTTTCAAGCACACCAGATCCTGATGTGTCTCACAGCTTACACATCATATATACTACACAGGGATCCCTTCACCCACCATTGATATTCAGTGACCTCTACAATGTAACGTGGCTGCTAAGTAACACCACACAGCAAGGCTACAAAAACAGGTTGGGGTAAGTAGCCGTGAATGAGAATGTTATCCAAATGAAACTACAGGTGGAATTTAGGTAGGCAGACTAAAACTACCCAAACTAGAATGTAATGGCTATCACATCTTCTCTTGCCAAAACTGCAATGGAATTTCAATAACCACGGGTGGTATGGACTTCAAGTTTAAACTCTTCATTCAATATATCTGAATGTTTTCTCCATCCAAGAAATCTCATCTACCAAGAATCCACCCAGCTTTTAAACATCTGCTAAGAAATGCAACAAGGGAATTAAGTATCAGAGGGGTAGCCGTGTTAGTCTGGATCTGTAAAAGCAGCAGAGAGTCCTGTGGCACCTTATAGACTAACAGACGTTTTGGAGCATGAGCCTTCGTGGGTGAATACCCACTTCGTGACGTATTCACCCACAAAAGCTCATGCTCCAAAACGTCTGTTAGTCTATAAGGTGCCACAGGACTCTTTGCTGCTTTAACAAGGGAACTGGGTGCAAGTTTGTAGGAACTCACTTGGATCAATAATTTCCAATACGATATTTGCGATTCTCTACAAACCCCTGAAAGTTTTCTTGTAATTCTGCACTACAGCTAATAATCCTTCAGAAAGATTTTGTGATAGGTGCAACACTTGTGTTGATGGCTACACTATTATGTGCATATAGTTATAGTATTACATAAACAATGCGGTTTGGAGGAAAAAGCAATATGCTTTAAATATAAAAGTTATTGTGGGGATTCTGTTAATAATTATACTTCTTGGAAACCAACACTGGCAAAAGTAAAGCATGATTTAGTTGAAAAAGGTCTAATACAACTGCTATCTGTCTTAGGTATTTATGACACTGGAGTTTCAAAAAGGTAGGAAACCTATGATTCCTTACAAGAGCAGGGTGTAAGTTATTCTTAAGGAAGCTTCATTAAGGCTGTTCTCAGAAACCTTGCTAATATTGAGCTACATCTAATTTTCCTTTTTTTGGGGAAGGGTGGTGAAAAAGTTGTGGTAGTAGCACTCTGGTAGTTTCTGCAAACCTCCGGTCCCCTCAATCCCAGTCAACCATGTTTTAGGCTTTGGTATTGGACAGAAAATGCTCTGGTTGAGTTTAATGATTAATTCTTAGTGATCACAGAAGATAAAAGGTAGGATTTTCAAAAGCCCTCAGCATTAGCCTAACTTTGCTATCACTGAAATCAAGGGGAGATTTACCATTGATTCCCAGAGTGTCTTTTGCTGATTGCTATGGATGTGACAGCAGCCTTTGATATCATCAACCGCCAGATATTGCTGAGATGCCTACAATCCCTAGAAGAGTTGGACTAACTCAGGTTACATGGCCTCTGTTCCTTTCTTCATGAGAGGTCCCAGAGAGAAACTTTGAACAATTGCTTGTGGCACTTCTGGAATTGAATCCCACTATCCGCTAGTGAAAGTAACATTTTAAGCTATTTAATTCTCATATTAGTTAAGTACGTGTGTTTGTTGGATATGCCCACTACAGATAATTTGTTATATTTTTAACAGATTTTATTCTTGCAATAATGTCTCAGAAAATTTAATCAACACATTAAGTTATCGTTGACATACAGATCTCTATAGAGGGTACACGAGTTTCTTGCCAAGAACTGGTTAGAGGTTTTTTTTTTTTTTTAATCAGTTTTTAAAAAAGACATTCGATAAAGAGGAATTTATTTGCTGACTTCCTTGGGTGCATATTATTCAATCAATATAATTGATCTAAATAGCTATTGTATATACAGGACTTGGCTCTGCTATAGCTGTGAAGTTCAAAGACAGTCAATGACAATATAGGAAAAAAGGATGAGCCATTTCTGATTGTGTTTTTCTCCATATTACTGGTACTTCACTTTTGCTCAGCTTGCTGTCACACGTGCTATACTATATGCTAAATAACACATATCAAAATCTCAGTCCACCTGCATTTTAGGCATTTCTAAAGTGCCTATTGCTACATCAGTTAGGAACTCTTCTGACAAACAGAAGACATTTGGTGGTGTATCTTCTGACACGCCTACAGGCAAACTGATCTTCTGAAGTCACAGAGAAATGTGTTGGAGTTCATGTGGCTACATGGGTGAGTAAATGTTCTCCACTTACCCACTTCCCAGCTTGACCCCTGTGCAAAGGGCCAGACAGAAGGCCTGTATACCATTTAAGTCTCACCTAAATGCTAATCTGAAGCCATAGGTGATGCATAAGGCCTAGGCACAGGGATGACTTTCACCCCAGTGTGAATTACAGTTGACAATCAGGCTCTGAGATTCTGTTAACCAGCTTTGTCAAGGTTTCCCAACAGGAACTATTTTGCTTAGCTTCCTCTTTTTATTATACAGGTGCCTATCAGTGCTTGATGTAACCTGCCTCTTATTTCCAATATATAAACAAATAAAATTAAAAATCCTTATAGGAACTGACAATGCCTTAGCCGTATTAGCACAATGGTATGTTTTTAAAAATAGATGGCTTGAGTTCTACAAGCAATTCATGTTCAGTGACTTTCAGATACAGTTCAACATCTGTCTGCTTTACAGGCATGGGAAGATCTGTATATTAGAGGAAAAAAACAGAAGATTATGCATCTCAGACAAAGAGTTGAAACCAAAAGAACTCAGTCAGGAAATTTCTCCTTGTTGCAGTTTATGGAGTTATGTTGCTCCCACTGTGGAATCAGAGTTATTCACATTATCTAATTGTGTCCTTTTGCTAATTAAACAATCAGAGACAATTCTGAATCCTTTGAAACTCTGAAATTGTACAGAGAGCAGATAATGTTTCTCAAGGGAACATGGCAGACTTATAACTTGAGATAGTTTATCAATAAAATCCTAAAAGGGAGGATTGTATATTCTCTACCCTCTCCACTAAAATCAATATAAGAGAAAAACTCCATTTATGAAGATCACTGCATGCATGCAGGCGTTATATTTAACTTGGTTTTAATATTACACATAAATATACAGGGGCAGCTCCTAAACCAGTGGTACTCAAACTTTTCCTGTCACACACCCCCTTACCATGGAATCTGTCCATCCCTCCCCCCCATTACTGCATTATTGGCTCATCAGAGGAGCTTGGGTTGCAGGCAGAGCTGGAGGCTAAACTGGGGAGGGAGGAGGAGCTGGGGCTGGCCTGGGGTTGGAGAGGGAATGAGGGCAGAGCTGGGCTGTGGGGGGCATAGGGGGTGGAGCAGAACTGCGGCTGGGGCTGGAACTAAGCTGAGGTCAGAGTGGGCGGGGTGGTGCTACCTCTCTACCCCCCAGGAGGGCTAGCCCAAGCCCTGCTGCACTCACCCCTGAACGTTCCTCTGTGCCTCCTAGAGTGGGTGCACCCTACAGTTTGGGAACCACTGTCCGAAACTGATGTAAAGGAACTATGATTATTTACACCAGATGAGGATCTGGCCAACAATTTTCTTTGCTTGAATTACTCACAATCTTAATGCCTGTGGAGCTAAAGAGACCTTGTTAGCCAGAAGCAATCGCGTAGGTCCCTGATACTGCAAACACTTACACAGGTTCTTAATCTTAAGCATGGGAGTAATCTCACTGACATCCATCAGACTTGTACATCAACACAGGTCAGTTTACAGAATCGAGGCCCTATAAACTTCAATAGTAGCTCACTTTTTCAATAAGAAAGTAAAATAGCATAAAAGTGAAAGCAGAATGAGAGTAATTAAAAGAAGAAGAAAAGCAATATTTAATGCAAAGAAATACAACTGATATGGCTGGCTTGAAGCAATAGTGGAAATATATACCTACTAAGGGAATGATGTAGAGCTATCCCCAAAACAGAATTAGCTCTTGGAAGTGACCTTCAACCTGCCTCTTAGAAAAAAATAGAACAAACCCTCAGAGTGGAAAAACACATGGATAATGCAGGCAAGTTGGGGCTTTCTTGGAAAAGAATCAACAGTTTTAAAAAAGCCTAATAAATTAGACTTAGAAATTACACTATTTCTCAAAAAAGCTATTGTACTAACTAAATATTTTAAAAATATAATTTCAGCATGCTTCAGTGCCTCAAAACAAATACGTGGTTTATGAAAGTTGCTCAGCAACAAATTTTTTGTCAGTGCTTAAAAGATTAATTATAAGGTTTTATGAAAATCTGTCCAAACCTGGTAACATTCAGACAATAAAATGAAGTTCATGTTTCTTTTTTTTTTTTTTTTCGGAGGAAAGCTTAATATAAAGGAGGCTTCTTCCACTCAGAAGCCTCATAAAAGACACATAAAACGTTAATTCCTCCCACAAGAACAAAATAATGCTTATAAAGATCTGCAACTTCAATCAATTCTATTGTCTGCAAAGAACTCTGCTTCCCTGGCATGTTGCCTGATTTTAGGCACTGACTACCCCGATATCAGTTTTTCCATTGATTTTTTTTTGTGATGGCTTCTTAAGCAAGGGCGGGGCCCCCACATGTTTGAGATGTGCTGGAGTTGCTCTGCCTCAAGGAAGTATTGATAATCTCTGGCAATAAAAGAGACACACATTCCTTATCTGCTTTCACCATCCAGCTGGAGTTTAAGATATTGTTTACACTACAGAAAGCCCTAAATGGCCTGGGACCAGTTGTCAAACCTTAGTCCCAGATTTGGACCTTAGCGTCCAAAATATGGGGGTTAGCATGAAAACCTCCAAGCTTAGTTACCAGCTTGGACCTGGTACTTGCTGCCACCACCCAAAAAATTAGAGTGTTTTGGGGCACTCTGGTCCCCCTGAAAAACCTTCCCTGGGGACCCCAAGACCCAAATCCCTTGAGTCTCACAACAAAGGGAAATAATCCTTTTTCCCTTCCCCCCTCCAGGTGCTCCTGGAGAGATACACAGACACAAGCTCTGTGAATCCAAACAGAGTGACTCCCCGTCTCCGTTCCCAGTCCTGGAAACAAAAAAGCACTTTCCTCTTCACCCAGAGGGAATGCAAAATCAGGCTAACAAATCCAACACACACAGATCTTCCCTGATTTCTTCCTCCCACCAATTCCCTGGTGAGTACAGACTCAATTTCCCTGAAGTAAAGAAAAACTCCAACAGGTCTTAAAAGAAAGCTTTATATAAAAAGAAAGAAAAATACATACAAATGGTCTCTCTGTATTAAGGTGACGAAATACAGGGTCAATTGCTTAAAAGAATATTGAATAAACAGCCTTATTCAAAAAGAATACAAATCAAAGCACTTCAGCACTTATATTTATGCAAATACCAAAGAAAAGAAACCATATAACTTACTATCTAATCTCTTTGTTCTTACACTTAGAAACAGAAGATTAGAAAGCAGAAACTACTTCTCCAAAGCTCGGAGAAAGCAGGCAGACAGAAAACAAAGACCTCAGACACACAATTCCCTCCACCCAAAGTTGAAAAAATCCGGTTTCCTGATTGGTCCTCTGGTCAGGTGCTTCAGGTGAAAGAGACATTAACCCTTAGCTATCTATTTATGACACCAGTCTACTTGAATGATCACCCCTTTCTCCCAATTGCATATTGTCACAGTTCCAGACAGTAGATCGCTTGAACTGGATTGCCCTTATACAAAAGAGAGGGGGTGACTAGCAGGGCTCTAGAACTCTGGAATTTGCTTCCTCTTTGGTCCAAAATAGTCCAGCTCTTGGTGACCTTTTGGGAACACCGCAAAAGACATCTGTTTCACCGGGCTTTTGGAGAAGGCTCAAGGTACGCTTCCTGGATGATGGAAGGGCAAAAAGACGTTTTTTAGGTATATGGCTGGGCAAGTTCCTGTTGAATTTTAACACGGTTGAGATTTAAATGTTATTGTTGGTGAGTGTGTTAGAGAACATGGAGGCTTGGATGGATGGCACATCTTTAGCTATTTCAAGAAAAATAAGTACATAAATAAATAAGTGAAGTGTATGGATATAACTCACAGGTGAGTTGGGCGAATCTCCCTCAAAAAGTAAAATATATTTGTGCATCACATACATGGCAGCAATTTCTTTAAGTGGAATAACTCTAGCATTTTCATCTTTGAAGATACAAAAGTACATCTGAAGCTGGAGATAAGTCGCCTCCCTAATCACAGTACAATACCAACCTTTTAGGTTTTACTTGAAAAATAATCACCTATTCTGAGATTGTGTGGGTCAAGTGTTCAGATGCAGCTTCCAAATTTGCATGTCTACTTTGGGGACACACAATTCTCATAGTCACTTGTCCTAATATTATTATTTATCCACAGCATCCACAATATTCTTGGATGCTTTACAAATAATACAGAAACATTGCCTGTCCTGAAGAGCTAACAGTCCAAGGACAAACAATGCAACAAGTGAGAGCTGCAAACAGTAGGTAAAGAAATATGAGGATGAGGAAACTAGGGTTACAAATCTGAGGTGACTTGTTCCAAAGTATGTTCCAAATCCCCCTTCAAGTATAACATGCTCCATTACCCAACCCCCACATCCTTCCTCACCAGGCAACCAGCCTGACTCCACACAGCAACTCTGGATAGAGAGCATCTACACTCCCATGAATGATCATCCTCTTCTTTCTACTTCACTTCTAATAGCAGAGCCTCCACAGGCTGTTTCCATTCCTGACAAGCTGCCTGCTGATCAGAAAATGCTGATAAATTCTCTCAGGAAGAACTAGTCCATCAGAGGTGGCAGGAAGGGGGTCCTATTTCATATGGCTTCAGGGAGCATGGGTATCACTGATGCTTGGTGCCCTGGGGATATTGTCCCTCAATTATCTGGTGACCAGGACCAAATGTCAAACAACAGGTTCATTGACATCACAGGAATCCAGAAGTTGACAAGATAGAATTAGGTAACAGTTTTCAAATACATAAAAGGTTGTTACAAGGAAGAAGGAGAAAAATTGTTTTGAGGATAGGACAAGAGGCAATGGGTTTAAATTGCAGGAAGTGTGGTTTAGATTAGACATTAGAAAAAAATTCTTGCCAGGGTGATTAAGCACTGGATTAAATTTCCAAGGGAGGTTGTGGAATCTCCGTCATTGGACAAACACCTCTCAGGACTGGTGTAGATAACCTGCCTTGAGTGCAGGGGACTGGACTAGAAGACCTCTCGAGGTCCCTTCCAGTTCTATGATTCTACGTTCTATGTAACTCCTCTCTCCCCTGCTGGTATCCAGGTTCTGTAGAAAGAAATGTTTTGGGGTTGAACTATCCCCCGAGCAAGTGCAGCATCTCCAAACTAATGTTCTCTGCATTAATTGAAAACTGTACATTTCACACCCACTATTTTCCCACAAGGGCCAGTCATCTATAAATCAGGTATCATGGGGGAAAGTCCAATCCGGCACTCTGCTGCCCTACTATGGCATTTTGGTTAAAAGCCTCTTCTTCTCACATGGAATTTCAGCTGATTGCCGCTGACAGATTGACACCACTGCTGAAAATGTGAAACTACTATAAGTCTTAGAAGATGAAGGAAAATGGTAGCAGGTAATTGCATAAAGCAGACACAATGTGTGCTCAGTACTCAGCACATTTCACTCCTTCCAATTACTGATGCCTTGGGAAAATGGCCAGGTTCACCTAGGGTGACCAGATATCCCAATTTTATAGGGACAGTCCCGATTTTGGGGGCTTTTTCTTATATAGGCTCCTATTACTCCCCACCCCCATCCCAATTTTTCACACTTGCTCTCTGTTCACCCTAGGTTCACCTGCACCTAACGGACACCAAATTTCAGCATTGAAAAACCCAAGAAGAATGCAAAATTTTACTGAATAGAAAAATATGTAACTATTGATAAAGTGACTCCCTCAGGAATAGTTAACCAGATCCACCAGCCTCTCAACAGATGCAGAGTTTTCTGAAGTCTGAGGGTATAACATACTGTAAAAAAAATGAGCTAGTTCTGTACAATGTCAACCTGTAGGTTACCCAGAGAGGGGATATAGCAGAGGACCAGTTTGCTATTTTTTTTTTTTTTAAACACAGTCACGTTCCATTTTTAATCCTGACAATGGGTTGATTACATGGTCTCATAATTTAACTTCTAGAAGTACTTAAAAAGAGCTAATGGCTATCTATTAATTACCCAAAGGGTTGCAATCTTTCAGAAAATATCTGAAATGAGAGGTCTTCAGGAGGAGGGGGAGAGGGAATTGAGTTCATCATGTTAATTTCATTTCAGTAGACATTACCTAGCTTTCAGGACATTGGAATAATAAAATCCAGGATGCAGATTTCACAGAACAGCTCGATTTCTCTGTCTTTGTCATTATTTATTTCTCATGAATGGTGCCTAATTGAAAACTCCAGAGACTGAAATTTTTTTTTAAGAACAGGTGCACTGCAGACAGCAACAGCACAAACTTCTCCATCACTGCAACATCAGTGTGCCTCCGCCTTGACCAGGGGGATCAGCTCTAGACATCAGAGACTAGTTAAGTCTCCACATCCATGTGGTTTAGTGATGTGAACATCTATTCATTAGGAACTGCATTGACACCACCAATTTATTTTACATAAGCCATGAACAGCCACCAGATGGTAACAATTTTAAGTTACTAGTTGCCTGGACTAACAGTTTAGAGGTATTTTTTCCTCTTCCTTTCCTCTTAACAAAATAGTAAAGGTAACTGAAATAAGACCCTTGTGACTCTACAAGTGAAATTAACGGAAAATACACACTCATACAAACAGCCACTGATTTTAAATATGGACAGTGAGATTGCTTATTGAAAAACAAGAGTTTTGTTTGCCTCATCTTTGTCATCCAGGCAAATTGTGGTTATTGCATCACTGATCAGAAACACATGACTGGAAGGGAACTGCTTGGTCCTAGAGTCCGGTTCTCTGCTTTATAGACAACCTTGCCATATACTACCATTCAGACATTTATCAAGCCCCATATTAGTCAGATTACACTGCTCTACAGCCAAAATGCTTCTGAAATAAATGTAGTCCAACTTTACTAATTCTGGGTCACAGAGAACGAAAATGATGCTTAAAATTGTTGATTGGCTCTAGTTTTCCGGATATGCTATTGGGTCAGTATATACGACCCTTGACTTGGGAATGGTGGAGGATAAGTGAGTTATAAAGGGAAGGGATCTCAATTTAAACCAGAAATGACTAAAATACATCTTTGACTGGATCTATGAATAAATCTATGACTGGGTTTGGACAGTGCTTGCTTTTTAGGCAAAACAATGAGTGATGCAATCTGAAGCTGGTATTGCATCATACATGATATGAATTGCATCATGGTATTCCTAGAAGTCATGGTTGATGGAATCATAACGAAGCTTACATCACTCTGCTGAACAAATTGCCCTATATCAGCTCTAGAAATCATACAGTGTCGTGCTCTCTTATTTGTCAGTGTTTGATTTTGCAAAAGGGACACATTTCTGTTTAGCCAAAGTGAGCAGAGATGCCTTGTACTTGTGTGAACAGTGCAGATAACTTCTGCTATGTTTGTGGTGAAGTGACTTTTGCATCACAAAAGCGCAGTATAACCACTATGGTTAAGAAAGCCTATCACCTTTCTTTTGGCTGCAAAAATGGAGATCAGGACAAGAGGTGGGCCCCACACATATGCTGCAACACTTGTGCAACAAATCTTTGCCAGTGGTTGAACAGGAAAAGGAAATCTATGCCTTTTGCAGTGCCAATGATTTGGAGAGAGCCAAGAGATCATACCAGCAATTGTTACTTCTGCATGGTGCCACCAGTTGGGAAAGGCGTGTCAAAGAAGAAAAAGTGGACTGTGCATTATCCAAACATTCCATCAGCTATACGGCCAGTACCCCACGGACAAGGACTGCCGGTTCCTGATGCACCAGAATCACTCTCACTTGAGTCAGACGAGGAAGAGGAAGAGGATGAAACTTCTGGTCCTGAACCATCAATGTCACAGGACCCACATTTTCTCCCATCCTCCTCCTCTGAACCACACCTCATAACACAAGGTGAACTGAATGACCTTGTCAGGGATTTGGAACTACCCAAGAGTAAGGCAGAGCTGTTGGGCTCCAGACTACAGCAGTGGAATCTCCTGGCAGGCTATCAGGGCAAATGGAGCCCATCAATGCTTGCAGACTATTGCTGGACAGTGACAAGAGATGCTCCATTTAATGAATACAAGAGACAAGCCAAGAAGAGCCGAGTAGACACTGCATAGGACTAAACTATGTACATAATAGTTTTTTGCCTTTTGTTTCATAATCAATGTTATTTATATAACCCTTTTGCTGATTTTTAAAGTGTTACATAAACAGGACAGGTGAAATATTATCATGTAAAGCAACCATAAACACATGAAAAGACCTAGGTTTACAATTGATGATTAAAACTCTACTATCTACACAATATACATAGACATAAAATGTAAAAACTTAAATATCTTAGAAACAGTAGCCAATGTTGTTTTAATTGTCATATTTGAATTCAGCACATCAAAATACATAACAAATATCACATTTTATCTCTGAAGCAGACGACTTCTCAAAATTGTAGACCAGTGTTACCTGCCCCCACAAATCCTACTGGGAGGCTGTGGCTAGGAATCTCTAATTTGCAGCCTAAATTTATTCATAGCCAGTTTCTTCCCATTTGTTCTCATACCAACATTGTCCTTTAGCTTAAACAGCTCTTCTCCCTCCCTTGTTTACACCCCCCAATGTATTTATAGAGGGGAATTGTTTTTCTCTCTCAGTCTTCATTCTGCTTGACTGAACAAGTCAAGCTCTTCCAGTCTCTTCTCATTAGACAGGCCTTTCATTCCTTCATCATCCTAGTAGCCCTTATTTGCACCTGTTCCAGCCCGAATTCACTTTTCTTGAACATGGGTGACCAGAATTGTACAAGTATTCCACATGAAGTCTCTTACGGGTGCCTTGTAAAATAGCGTTCATACTTCTTTCTCTCTACTGGAAATGCATCACCTGATACATCCTGGAATTGCATTTGCCTTTTTTGGTGCTGACATGCCATACCACACTGGTGGCTCATACTCATCCTGTGATCAAGTAATAAATACACCCAGGTCTTTCTCTTCCTCTGTTATCTCCAACTGATGAGACTTCTGCTTTATACCAGAATTTGTTTGTTATTAGTTCTTAAGTGCATGACTGTGCCCTTTGTACTATTACATTTCATCCCACTTCCATTATTCCAGTCCTCAAGGTCATCCCAATCTTCCTGGGTAAAATTCCAATGATCCTCTGTATTGATGATGCCTTCCAACTTGTGTCACCAGCAAATTTCATTATTCACTCCTACTTTTCATGCCAAGGCCATTGATGAAAATATTAAATAAAATCAATCCCAAGACTGATCCCCGAGGGACTCCAATAGTAATCTCCTTCCAGCAGGAAGTTCTCCTTTCAGTATAATCCATTGTCATCTCTCTCTTAGCCACTTCCTTACCCACTTTACAATTCTCATACTAATCCCCATCTTCTGCAGCTTAATTTTGTATGTCATACTATGCCAAATACTTTACTGAAGTCCTGATAGATTAAATCTACCACATTTCCTGTTATCTTATCAAATAAACAATGGATCCCATATCCAAAGAAGTGGAAATACTGTCTTTTAATCCCCAGTAAAAAAAAATCAAACTTTTCCAGTTACAACATATTTAAACTTTACTTTATTTTTAGTCCTGGGTCAATAATAAAGATTTAATACTCTTGGCCATCCAACATGGCGTTCTGTGTCTGGGCTACATATCATGCCCCAGGCTAAGTGCCTTTTCTAAAGCCTAATTTTCTCCACTTTTTCCATGACTTGTAAGCTTTACATCAGCTCATTCTTTACTGAGATGATCCAGAAAGGAATCAGTTTGTCTGGACATATGAACAGTAAACTGTTGATTTCTCAGACTCAGTGAACTGGATTCCCTAACTGGTATTCTCCTAAGTGTATTACAGAACTGATAACTCTGTTGAATGTCAAGTTCTGCCATATCCCTTATACCAGTCCAGACCATACAGCAATTCCCGTTGACAAGTAGGTAGAAATATAGAAACCAACTATAGCTCTGCTGAATGTCAACTTTGCTGGGTAACTTCTGTGTTTTGTTTCCATGGGATATCATCCTTGATACAATATGCACTCTAAGTGTTTTCTTTCTCTCTCCCTCAAAAAAAAAGAGCTTTTTAAAATCTGTATTAATTTTTTTGAAGTAGTCAGACACATTATTTATATTGTGATAGCACTGAAAGGCCCTAATCAGGATGGGGTTCAACTGTGCTGGGTGCTGTATGAAGGCATGGTCCCTGTCATGAAGCACTTAGAATTGAATTAAAAACAAGGCACAAGTGACTGTGACAAAATAGGAGAGAAGGAGGAGGATGGTACTGGTAGTAAGTTTATGGGGTTGCACAGACTTGCACTGGGCAACACTTAATGGCTCCAAAGCATATACAATGTTTTATTATTATTTGAACAAAGATCAAATATTAGTTGGCTGATTTCCTGTAGGAGCCATGGCAAAAGTGAGACCAGAAGGTGAGGAGGGAGTAGTTCCATGAGTAAAGGACAACTGGTTGTGGGACAACTAAGGAAGGGATGGTTGAGACTAGCAACTGGTGAAACGTAGAGAGCAGCAAGGACAAATAAGTGGGGAGCGGGTGTGTGGGCAGAGTCCTGAAGGGTCCTGAAGTTGCGGACTAGAAATTTGAAATTGCAGTGGAAAATGGGGGTCCAATGAAGATATTTGTGGGCTTGCATGTGATATAGTCAGCATGACAGGAAAAGTGGAAGATCTTAGCAGCGGCTTAGCTACTTAATGGAGGAGGATGATTGGGAGTTGAATCAAGCAGACTGGTGAGGGGGTTACAGGAATAAAGACACAAGATGAGGAGGCCCTAGACAAAAGATTTAGTTGAGTGAAAAGAGAAAAAGGTCACTGTTTAGAAAAGTTATAATGGATAAAAGCAGAAGGAATTAGACTGGGCCTGGGTGATAAGGAGAATGGTGGTGTCAATAACAGAGAATATTGAAGGTTTTGAAGAAAGTTGTCATAGGAGGAGGGGACCAAGGATAGATCTTTATAATGTATTAAAAAATGGATCCCCTTATTTTGGAGAGTCTTATGCTTACACCACTGTGGGTACTATGTGGAGAGACCCGTAACATAGATGTCGAAGGAATAGAAGAGATCTCCACATATAAGATTCAGAATTAGAAGCTTTTTTTCTTTTTAAACTCTGGATAAACTCTGACTCATGTTTTTGGCTTTATTCCTGCATTCTAATTAAGAGTGAAATATCAAGATGTTTAATGACTGCAGTCTATTGAGTAGGCATATCTACATGCCTGCTACATTGAATGATGAGTCTTGCCTGATTTCTGATACATGAGCCTGGAGGTGAAAATGAAGCTATGAAAATGAGCAGTGTTTAAGGTAGAAACTTATTCATACCACTATTTAAAAGGTTTTCAAATAAAAAGACCTTTGCAATTTCTATTAGTGGATTACCAGCTTACTTTTACAGCCATTTTTAAAACAGCTGCAATGAATCTACACCCTGACACTGCCAAAGTATTAATAATTTCCCCTCTGTGCCTGATAAATGTGGTAAGATTGCAGAAAAACTGCAGGCTGTCTTGTAGCTAGTGCCTATTTATCTACTTAGTAGAAAACAAATATGTCCCTTCCTTACCCCATTAATGAACGACAATCTTCCTTTTTGATGTCAACTCTAAATATGGCTGAAATCTAGAGTTTCTACAAAGCTTTATTGGGAGTTTGAATTGCCAGATGGGAATCAAGTTAATGGTCCAAAGGGCAGACAGCTAATGCATTAACGGAATCACACTCTCTGGAAATTTCCTGAATAGAAATAATGGATTCAAGAAGAGAAGAAAAGAAAAAACATTTTAGAAATGATAAGTGTGATTTAATTCCCTCATCACTACAATATTCATATCAAAAGTTATTTCAAAAAGAGAGACACTAAAATAAATACTCTTATTTGCTGAACACATGCCATGGCTACTGTGGAAAAAACAAAATGCCATTAGATATACTTAATTTTTGGACAACAAAAATTTTTTACAGTATTCTTAGTACTACAACTGTGCATTTATAAATAGGCTTGGCAGAATTCAATTTAAAAAGTTTAAGCTTTATAACCATTAAATGAAATTGTCAATAGCAGAGGTCAAAATATACAAAAGTAAATATCCTTAAATCAAACTGTAATAAGTTCTCAAGTGGATTTTTCTCACTTTGTGTATCTGTCCATTCTGATTGTTATTGATGGACATTTTTTGTGTTGGATTGTGTGTGTACAGAAATATCAATGTTCATCGACATTTACTGATAAAAATCTAATCCTTCCGAGCCTACAGACTTTCATTTTTAAAGCACTTTACAAACATGAAATAATTAATCCTCAATACACCTGACGCACACGTAAATAGAATCCCCATTTTACCAAGGGGAAAAATGAGACAGGAGTCAGTTTCATGGCTGAGATTAGAATTTAGGTGGCTTCTTGTCGTGGGTTCATACCATTAGAATTTGCTATCTATTATGTCAGAGAAGTCCCCTTCCATGAAAAATGCCTTCTATTATATGATGAAAGCAAACAGGGTTCATCCTATGAAGTCTTCATATCACAATTCATCAATAAAGAAACCCTCTCAGAATCCTTGCACCTTGAAATGAAGTACAATGTTTGAACCTCTGCTATAATTCACTTTTTAAAACATTGTTCATATTATATAAAATAAGGGGACTATATTTTCCTGTAAAGAACCAAAGAATGATGTTTAAACAGTATTGTTAAATCAACATTTGGAAACACTCATTTTTGTATTTGTCTGGGGTGTCAAGTGTTTTAATCCAAACTTCAGAAAAGTGATAAGATAACACAGTTGCATTCAACACTGGTACGTAAGGGTTTAATGTTAAAAGGAGAAAAACTAGTGTTTTCTGGATATTTATGACCACTTCTGCAAGCTCCAAGTCTCCATTTTGCAAGGACAGGCATTCTTATGTTACATTCATATGTAAAAAGAACATGAGTACTTGTGGCACCTTAGAGACTAAAATTTATTTGAGCATAAGCTTCCGTGGGCTACAGCCCACTTCATCGGATGCATGCAGTGGAAAATACAGTAAGAAGAGAGAGATACAGAGAACATAAATCAATGGGTGTTACCATACACACACTAATGAGAGTGATCAGTTAAGATGAGCTATCACCAGCAGGAAAGGAAAAACTTTTTGTAGTGGTAATCAAAATGGTCCATTTGCAGCAGTTGACAGGAAGGTGTTAGCAACAGTGTGTGTGGGGGGAAATAAACATGAGGAAATAGTTTTACTTTGTGTAATGACCCATCCACTCTCAGTCTTTATTCAAGCCTAATTTAATGGTGTCCATTCTGCGAGTTAATTCCATTTCAGCAGTCTCTCGCTGGAGTCTGTTTTTGAGGTTTTTTGTTGTAATATTGTGACTTTTAGGTCTGTAATCGAATGACCAGTGACCTAAAAGTCACAATATTACAACAGAAAAACTTCAAAAACAGACTCCAAGGAGAGACTGCTGAGTTGGAATTAATTGGCAGAATGGACACCATTAAATTAGGCTTTATGTTTATTTCCCCCTCTACCATTCCTCACACCTTCTTGTCAACTGCTGCAAATGGACCATTTTGATTACCACTACAAAAAGTTTCTCTCTCTTCTGCTGGTAATAGCTCACCTTAACTGATCACTCTCGTTACAGTGTGTATGGTAACACCCATTGCTTCATGTTCTCTGTGTGTGTGTATATATCTAACTATCTATCTTCCTACAGTATTTTCCACTGCATGCATCCGATGAAGTGGGATGTAGCCCACGAAAGCTTATGGTCAAATACATTTGTTAGTCTCTAAGGTGCCACAAGTACTCCTGTTCTTTTTGCGGATACAGACTAACACGGCTGCTACTCTGAAACGATTCATATGTAACAGAACAATGATGCAGTAGGAACTTCTCCACCCTCTCTTTGATGATGACATATTTTGCATATTCTCTTAATGTTTTAAGCCTTGACATGGCTTAAAGTACATCCAGCATAAATCATAAAATGTTATTAGCTTGCAGTTAATCTGATAATATGGGAATTAAAATAGGGTTAAAATAAAATATCTACAATGCTAAGCTAAACAAACTAATAAATAAAACCATAAGCTGTTATTTATTTGTATGTACAAATCCTAGGGGAGTGCCCAAACTACCAGCTGCTTAGTATTTGGGGTGGATTTCTCTCAGTTTCTCCTGTTGACGATTTGTATAAATAGTTAACTATTGGAGAAGGGACTTGAACCCAACTGTCCCGCAGCCCATGTGAGTATCCTAACCACTGGGCTATAAAATTAGTCTCTTGTGTTTTGTTGCCCAGTGACTAATTATCCATCTTCAACAGAAGAGTGTGATAGATACCCACATCAGAATTCTCCATAAGGCGGTCAGCACACTCACCTGGAATCAGGTAGATCTGGCTCCACTTAATCAAAACAAGCAAGTTTCTAATAAACTTTCAGCTTTGGCAAACAAATAATTTATAACTTTACTGCTTACCCATAGGCATAACAGAAACACAACAAGCCAGAAACCATCTAAAGTTCAACTTGCCTCTCCTTACTCCCCTTTTTGTGACCTTGGTGAATGAAAGCTTCCCATAATGGCACATTCTCAATTAATACGTTGCTCAAGAGTCTAAGTAATTTTGCAGCATGTTTAAGCAGAGTGATGCCATCAATAGACTAAGTATTTTCCCACAGAAGCCAGCCAAGAAAGTCTACAGCATTTTCAAATACATACTCTCTGTATGCATTAGCGAGTAGCCATGTTCATAGCTAAACATCATTCCAAATCATCAGGATTCTTGTGTATTACTCTCCTCATATATGTATTTTTAGCTGAGGGGGTCTTTTTGCTTTACACTTTATTTTCACCCTATTTACTTCTCTTCCACCGCACATTATTTAAATGTTAAACAAGTGTAAAGTTACTGAACTTTAAGAATCCTGGAGACTAAGGTTTTACATTTACAGAAAAAGTGAATAAAAATATCACTTCACGGATATCGAGAGGTTCTCCACACTGTTCTACAAATGCACCTCAATCTTTTATCTGAAGAAAATAGCTGTACAGTGGTGGGGCAGTTAATTTCCACACGCACTCACTCCTCTGCTTCTTTCTTAAGACTGCTAATAAGGGTGACAATTTTGGTGGTGTTTTTGGTAACAAAGATGGCTATTGACTGGAAACTAGACTGAAATAATCAACTGAGTTCACACAGGGTCACTAGGCAGACTATGAATTATAACGTTCAGCCATTAATCACTGGCAGTGATCCAATCAGTGATATAATTGTAAATGCTTTTTGCTCTTTTTCCTTGCTTTCTATATGTATGGAGCATACGGGCATTGCATATGGGTAGAAAACTAGGATAATACGGTTTACCTAAAATGAATTGTCAATTTTAGATCAGCTAAAAACACAAGATAATAGGAACTGCCAGAATTGATCAGGCCAAGGTCCATCTAGTCCAGTATCTTGTCACCAGATGCTGCAGATAGAGGTGTAAGAACCCCAGCAGTAGGTAGATGTGTGATAATCAGCCCCCCACATAGGCTTTATCCTGGTCTTCAATACTTAGCAGATTGGCTGAAGCTCTACAACAAGAAGTTTAATAATCCTTCCACAATTTGTTATTAATTATAACTCTGGATAGTCTTGATACCCATATAAATGTTCAATCTCTTTTAAAATCTTAAATTCTTGGCCTGAATGACTTCCTGTGTTAACAAGTTCCATAGTTTAATTGCTTGATGTGAGAAGAAGTATTTCCTTTATTGGGAGGGGGAAAGGGGCAGTGTTTAGTGGAGGAACATGGGCAGCTGCTAACCTCCCTTAACACACCAAAGAAATATTTTAATAAAACAAAACATTAGTTTCCACAAAGTAAGAAGAAGGAGGCTTAAGGTGGCTCCCAAATGCAATTTCATGTTAATAAAGGCTGTGAAGTCCACAGGACAGAAGCTTATTTCCACACAAATTCAGTGATATTTACAAATCCTTGGTCCGCTTAATATTTTCAAATATTACATACAGACTAATACCTCAGGAGTCCTAAGAGTGCTGCTGCATTATGGATTGCAACGTGACAGATTGGTTTGAGTTATTAGTTGAACTACTTGGCCAATTGATAACTGTGCTGTAGCGGTAGTGATCCTGACATTTTTCAGCTAGCAACAGGAGAAGCCTCCACTGTATGTATGGTCCCAGAGAGGGAGATGACTGTGTCTGGAGGAAAGAAGACAAGAAAGGGACATTGGGCTGCTGGGGTAACCTGATAACTCAGCAACAAATTTTTAAAAATAAACAATGAAAGACAAAATGGTTGAATCACCGAACAATACGAACACATTGCCAAACTGATTTGAGAATCACAACAGAGTAGAATCCAGCTACCACAGGTTAACTTGAAGTGCAAAATTTATTTAACCATTAAAGCTATGTACAGGAGTATGTACAATATCGTATTTATATTGGTGTTAATAACAGCAGGTACTAAAGCTGATCATAATAGTAAAGAGATAAACCAAACATTATTAAATTATTCCCAATATTGTCACAAAACCCTTTTACTTTTAAAAACAGTTTCTGGTCACCTAGCTATTGATTCAATTTTCCCAGAGGAAGAGAGAGCACTATGAAAACTCATTGAACTGAGTTGCTTAGATTTTATAAACTCCAAGATATAGTGTGGCTGCATATGCTTAAAGGGTACATTGGATAAGTCTAAAGAATACTGTACCTTTAAAGTTTTTTTCTTTTAGATAATACTACTTTGCTGCTTTAGTTATTAAATAGCTTTTGGATTCCAATAGTGCAGCTGAAGTGACTCTGATATTATGTAATTAAAGATCTTTTGTTTTTGTGTATGTATCTTCTGGGATTAGTGGAGAAGGGAGATTAGGAGACTGGCACAGTTTGAAAAACAGGACAGGGTCAGAAAGTCAGTTTGGAAAGCAGATGGTTTTATAATTGAATCTGCAGATGGACACCGAGCAAAGGGAAGGTGGCATGCGGAAGCTAGCATGTACTTAGATCCATTTATTGTCATTAAAGATACTATTTTAAAAAGGACTTTTAGACTAGAGAGAACTGTCACAAATATAGCCCTGGGATTCAAGTGATATGGGCTCTGCTGTGTGACATCTCTATGCCTCACTCTTCCTCTTTATAAAAAAAGAATTGTTAATACTTACCCACCTCATACAGATACTGTGAGGCTTAAAGACGCTGCTAAGTAGGATTCCCCAGTAAGGGAGAATCTTGTGCTGGTGTGAAGTGGGTGCAGGTAAAACCAACCCCCTCTGGAGATCCTCCCACAGAGAAGGGAGTGCATCGGGGCTAGTGCATGATGTGTGGGGTACATTTTTCAAGAGCTCTCAAGTGCCATGGGACTTAAGACTTTTGGATTCTCTTTCCACCTCTACCACTAAGTCACTGTACAACCTTGACCAAGTCACTAAGGGTATGTCTACATTGCAATTAAACACCTGAGGCTGGTGCATGTCAGCTGACTTGGGCTTGTGGGGCTCAGGCTACAGGGCTGTTTAATTGTGGTGTAGACATTCAGGCTCGGGCTGATTCTGGGACTGCACTAGGTCCAAGGCTCAGGCTCCAGTCTGAGACTGAATGTCTATATGGCAATTAAACAGCCCCTTAGCCTCAGTCTCATGAGCCTGAAGAGCTGAGACGGGCCAGACACAGCTGTTTACTTGCAGTGTAGACATAACCTGTGGGTATATTTTCAAAAGCACTTGAAGTCCCACTGGACGGAAATAGAAACCAGGAGTCCTGACTTCTTGTCCCTTGCCCTAACTACAGTTCCTTCAAAGAGTACATTTGTATTTTTATTTAATTCTTGCTGAATTCAGTCCTTTCAGTAAATATAAAAATTGGAGAAACAAATGACAAATTATTGTGAAACCTACAATCAAATTATAGTATAAAAAAGAAAACTAAATACCCTACATTCTTGCACGTTAAGATAAAAACAAGTATTAAGTCTCACACTAAACTCTCATCATGTATGATACTGGAAGTGTGCCCAGCTGACAGCTCTTTATTCTTCCTAACCTCCCTCAATGTTTGGGAATTTAAGAATTCCACACACTTGAATGTCAAAAAATAGTGGCATACGATTGCAATTTCTCAAGTGGAAAGACACAAGAAATGGTCAACATTATTTCTGCCTACTGTGATGAATAGGAAGAATATTTAGCCGTAAGACAATCCTATAAAAACGTTCACAGTAAATCTCTTTTCCATCTGGGAATAGTAATGTGACTGGTCACAACTTATTCAAGGGGTAAAATATGAAGCTGAATTTTCTTCAACAGTATTTAGGTCTGGCTCAAGGTCAAGAGGAGACCCATGGTGGCATCAAACCAGGGGTCCATTAAATCCTTCAAAAGATCAATTATTTTATCCACTTTAAGCCTTGTTTCTGTCAATGAATCCATGAAAACTGGTGTCCCAGAGGTCACCGGGCATGCAGGTACCTAGTATCAGTCTCGTACATACCTTATAAAATACTTCCTGCTTTGTGACTCTTTTCTACTGTATATGGGAATAATGTTGAAAACCCTATAGGATAAAAATGTTTTAAGATAGCCATGGCTGTCATATCTGTAGAGAGAATTTGGAATAAGGATTTAATGAAGTGGTCCATTTGACACAAATAGTCTGAGGAAAACAGAGTCACCATCCTTTTCAAAAATGAGGTTTTGAAGCATATCAAATGTTCTTCAGTGATCCCTACAGCTGCATGGTACCTGCACATGGAGTTTTTCTGGAATAACTATTCTGTGTTAAAGTCACACCCTACTTTATTCTGAAGTAATGTTTATGTGCAGACAAACCCAGAATCTCAATTTCTCTCTTGTTTTACATAAGGAACAAGGTGAAAATGTGAGTTAATCTACTCAGTTTTGCAAGGTCCTTTGAGGAGTTTGGGGATTTAAAAGGCACTTAAATTATTTGAAACTGCTATTTCCTTTTAAAATGGCTGGCATACCCACCTGCAGGTCAGTACCCAAGAATTTCCTTCAATTTCATTTATAACAGTGGCATCTGAGGGCTGGGAATCAAGCTCCACTAACTTTCTGAGCATCAGGAGGTATACAATTATGGACAAAGTTATGAGACCAAGTATCTCATACAGCTTAGCAGTAGTAGCAGACTAGATGGGTTTTATAAGATGTGTCCATTTTGCATCCCCATCAAAACAAAACAGTTTGTGAGCTTGTCTGTACCCTTAGACTTCACTTCTCAATGTTGTGGCATACAGAAAAGGGAAATAAATACTGTACCACAAATGAGCTACCAATCTACTGCTTTTAATCAGAGTTTCTCTTTTTACTCTTGAATGACTTAAGTTCAACTAATAAAACATAGAATTGTGTCCCCTGTGCTTGCCCTTGTTCAGTCTCATCACTGGAATGCTAACCTGTAATTACCCCATGAGAAACCAGTTGGTACGTTGGAATGGTAAGTTTTTAAATTTACAGCATGAAATACACAGATAGACCATTCAAAATGAAAACGGTCATTGCATTTGTAAATCAGTGCATTTTGGCAAAGTAGAGCAGAGAGGAATGCTGTGTTCTATCCACAGGTGCTCAGAAGAGTAGGGGAATATACGTACTCACAGCAGGATGAGTTAAAGAAACTTCCAGCCACGCCAAGCCAAGCCAATGTATTTTCTGGCTTTTGCTGGCTTAATCTAATCCTATGGGTCAGATTTTCACACATTGGCCCCTAAATTGCAACTGGAAAATATGCAAGTTGTGCGACAAATAGCTGTGTTCACAGACGGATAATTTCATGCACAAGCAGCCATTTGCAAATGCAGTTACAACTCAGTTTGTATGCAGAAATACATCTGCATATTTTGTGGGCATAACTGAGGTACTAGTGGTATTTTTAGTCTTTGATGTATTTAACATGTGGTGGAATAGGGTTACATATTTGTAAAGTTTCACTAATTCTCGGGGTAAAGTATTTAAGGATTTTTGCCACTTTCTTGACAAAAACAAAAAAAATCACTGGTTTGAATAGTTTCAAAATAATATCTTTGTTATGCAGTGAACTTAGATATTTTTAAACCACTTATAAGTCTTCATCCTGACAAACTCAGCCTCTTCTGGCCCTGCGTCACTCATTCCTGGAGTGATTGTAAAGAGAGAATTTCATTCCTCACTTTGGCCCTCTGTTCCTCAGCTAGGTCATGGGATGCTATTTTACATGTGAGATGAGTAAAAAACGTTTCTGGATCTTCATAATCAGCCCTCTCTTTGTGTGTATTAGTTTCACCCTGGTCTCTTTAAATCAGTTTTTGTGATCACATTTTGCCTTCTGCTGACTGACTGGTAACAATGGGGAGATTTCTCTGAACCAATTTGTGGGACAGCTTTCTCTTATGGTCTTGATGAACTGGGGGAGAAACCCAGAAGACTCACTCAGCATTTTGCTTCTACTATCTCATTACCCCATTGTAGACCTATGGTATGTCTTCCGTGTGACACTGCACTGCGCTGTCAAAGAGCTAACTTAATTTTCATTAATTTTCCCTTAACTGAATTTTTGCAAGACAGATACAATTACAAATGCAGCACAGGAAGAGAATAAGAGGAATGCATGGCACAGCTATCCAAATAGATTTATTAGTTTCCCCTGCTCGTGTATGGGACATGTAATCTGTCTATAAGGCAAAGAGAGATAAAGATACTTAGGGCAATATTAAAGTTTACCCAAGTGGTCTGAAGTCAGGGGGGAAAAAGCTTCCTAATATGCTATAGAGACATCAAATTACATGAGTGCATCCAAAGGGTGCTGGTTAGCTCCTATCTCCCAGAAATGTGATCAAAAAAGGAAATAAAAATCATTCTAATACCTTTGTTTGGTCATCATTTCAGGAGAAAGATTCAACATAACATAACTCAAGTTACAATTTAGGTTTATATTGTGCTTTTCCTTATTCCAACTGTTCCAAAACGCTTCACAAAATAATGAGTTAGAGGCTGAGAAGGTAGGGTATTGACTGCGTAAGCAAACAGCAGCCACTGGGCTGTTAAAAATACTTCAGGTCCCCTTCCACCAGTGCTCTCAGTTCATCACACACAGTATCTGTCATAGTAATCCATGCATTCATGACCTCCAGGCTCATTTATTGCAATCTGTATCTCAGAATGCAGCCAAACAGCCCAAGAAAGCTTCATCTGATACTAAACACAGCATCCTACCTGGTCAGAAATACAGATCGGTATGAATAAATCATTCAGGTACTCTGTTCTCTGCACTGGCTCTCCTCTGAATATAAAATCCAGTCCAAGGTTTCTGTGCTCATACTGAAAGTTCTGCATGGGATTGGCCCTAGGTAGCTGAGCAATCATCTTTCCCTCAGTGACCATGGCCTCCCACAAAAATTACATTCTGTTGGAACAATGAAACTGTTGCCAACAGAGAGAAAATATGCAGAAGGCAGTACTTTAATGGAAGTTGGATCTATGCTCTGGAATGCACTCCTGCAAGAAAAAAAGAATGACCTCACCACTTTCAGAACTAAATGCAAGCTAATTTCTTCAACGAGCTCTTCACGTAGTCTACATACATGGAGGAAAAAGAAATATGGTCGATAAATAGATATGGAGTGTTGGTCACCCCAATTAGATTATCCTCATCACTTTTCAAAACAAATGCCATTTGATCTTTGTCAGCCACATGAATAATCAACAGAGATTGGCATGAGGCACATCTGTTTCAGTTTCATCCAAAGGACAGAACCTCTAACAGTGCAGCATCCCTTTAGTACTGTTCTACATAGAATATAAACTCAGGCTGCAGTGTTAAACTTTGATTTATGACCTACTGCTCTTGAGAGCTATTAACATCAGGAATTATAAATGCTCACTGATGAAAGAATAGATCTGTTATAATGGAAATTATTAATTATTTAGGGTGTCACTGTGCTATATGCACCAGCTTTGGATTCATGTCTCCATATCTTTAGCACACTAATGGAAATGATAGAATTGTAGCTTTTTTGCAAACCAATGGAAAAAGATGCCTGTGCAGGATACAGTGACAGATATTTCAAGGAAATGAGAATCAGCTGACAAATCTGAATGTGATCCATTACAGATATGTTGTAAACATCCAAATAATTCTCTTTCAAGAACCTTATGATCCAAGTACATGTGAAAGCAATTCATATTACGAAATATAGCACTCAATATAATAGAACATTGTCAATAGTGTGCTCTTTTTCTCAGAATAGTTCTCCCCTTTCCTATCACTTCTCAACAGGTAAGAGAATGCTGGTTATAGATATTTGGCTATTTTAGACTAAAGACGACAACAGAAAAGGGATAATTTCTTTATAGCAGTAATTTACTTGTTTCTCTTTGCATTTGTTTTTCTGACAAGACTTGTAGATACATAAAAGTCTCTTCTTCCAACTTTTAGTCATATTTTCACTTTTGTTCACTTTGACTAAACAGCCATGGATCTGCAAGACTTCACCACCACGGGGCTGATGAGAACAGCAAGTTAATGATATAGGGGAACATTGCTGACGCATTTTTCTGCAGCCTTCAGTAATTCTCGGTACTTCGCTCAATAGTCATATGAAACTAATAACCCACAACACTGCTGCTTGTTAAGAAACAGCATCATAAGAGCATTGACATGTCACACAAACTGTCTACAGTCTGTCAACTCAGGGCACTGTCTAGAAACCTACTGTAACACATACCACACACAAAAGGAAAAAAATGTTAACTACACATGGCATGAAAACAGAAGTATTAAGCAGGCATGGAGCCTGAGCCATGTTCTTACTGCCACAGCTAGTTTCCCCAAGTTCAAAGCTAAGGCACTTTGCAGGGCAGGATGTGAAATCTTGTGCTGCTGTTACCAACTATGCTGGATGTGTTCTCTGGAGAGTCTTCAAGACCGCAGAGGGGTCAATCTGGCATTTTTGCAAAGTGCTGAAAAAAATCACTTATGAAAGTGGTTAATTTACTAACAAGAAACATTTAGCTGCATAGGAGTACACGTTTTGGAAGTTGGATATTACTTGTCTCCTCTGAACACTACCACCCTTTGCAATGCATCCCACTTTGAACTGCGCTTAACATAGATTGCCTTCATACTTTCTGAAAGCTATAACACCGTCTTTCTTCAAGTCAACCTTTCACTAGTAACAGCCAAATAGTAGCTGTAATTAAACTTTTTATTTCCTAATGGATTTGGACAAATATGGAACTACAGGCCAGTCAGTGTCACCTCAGTCGCTGGAAAAATCATGGAGCAGGTCCTCAAGGAATCAATTTTGAAGCGCTTTGAGGAGAAGAAAGTGATCAGGAACAGTCAGCATGGATTCACCAAGGGCAAGACATGCCTGACTAACCTAATTGCCTTCTATGAGGAGATAACTGGCTCTGTGGATGAAGGGAAAGCAGTGGACGTGTTATTCTTTGACTTTAGCAAAGCTTTTGATACGGTCTCCCACAGTACTCTTGCCAACAAGTTAAAGAAGTATGGGCTGGCTACATCATCGGGCTCAACAGGTAGTGATCAATGGCTCCATGTCTAGCTGGCAGCCAGTAACAAGCGGAGTGCCCCAAGGGTCAGTCCTTGGACCAGTTTTGTTCAATATCTTCATTAATGAACTGGAGGATGGCATGGATTGCACTCTCAGCAAGTTTGCAAATGACACTAAACTGGGAAGAGTGGTAGATATGCTGGAGGGTAGGGATAGGATACAGAGGGACCTAGACAAATTAGAGGATTGAGCCAAAAGAAATATGAGGTGGTTCAACAAGGACAAGTGCAGAGTCCTGCACTTAACACGGAAGAATCCCATGCACTGCTACAGACTAGGGACTGGGTGGCTAGGCAACAGTTCTGCAGAAAAGGACGTAGGGGTTGCAGTGGACGAGAAGCTGGATATGAGTCAACTGTGTGCCCTTGTTGCCAAGAAGGCTAACAGCATTTTGGGCTGTATTAATAGAAGCATTGCCAGCAGTTTGAGAGACGTGATCAGTCCTCTCTATTCGGCATTGGTGAGGTCTCATCCGGAGTAGTGTGTCCAGTTTTGGGCCCCACACTACAAGAAGGATGAGGAAAAAATTGGAAAGAGTTCAGCAGAGGGTAACAAAAATGATTAGGGGGCTGGAGCATGTGACTTACAAGGAAAGGCTGAGGGAACTAGGATTATTTAGTCAGCAAAAGAGAAGAATGAGGGGGGATTTGATAGTTGCTTTCAACTACCTGAAAGGGGGTTCCAAAGAGGATGGATCTAGACTGTTCTCAGTGGTACCAGATGACAGAACAAGGAGTAACGGCCTCATGTTGCAGTGGGGGAGGTTTAGGTTGGATATTAGGAAAAACTTTTTCACTAGGAGGGTGATGAAGCACTGGAATGGGTTACGGAGGGAGGTGGTGGAATCTTGTTCCTTAGATGTATTTAAGATCAAGCTTGACAAAACCCTGGCTGGGATGATTTAGTTGGGAATTGGTCCTGCTTTGAGCGGGGGTTGGACTAGATGATCTCCTGAGGTCCCTTCCAACCCTGATATTCTATGATTCTATGATTATTTCAACTTCAAATCATGAAATCAGTAATAAACGCGTTACTGAAACTAGTACCATAATGAGGACACAAAAAAAGATTTAACTGTCCAGAAATGTTGATGGCTAATCCAAAATTTAATTCTACTTCTGATGTGACAGAAAGCCCATCTCTCCTCATCCAGGCCTCTGTGACTATTCCTTTTCCTTGTTCCTCCCCATAAAGGTCCTGTTGATAACCCATCCCCATTTGCCATCATTTGACCTTCCAAGACAGTATGATAACCCCTTCACCTCTTTAAAGATGAGACACAGAGCCCAGCCGCAGCCTCACTGTATTTCTCATGAGCTTTGGCTTGTAAAAACCATCTGGAGTATATCAATACCTAGAACTTGCATTTTAATGTGTGATTATTGCTGAAGAAATAAAAGATTAAATGTGGAAGTGCTGTCACCTAGCAAAAACAACCCACTTCCCTCTGATCACCAAAAGCTCCAAACAGATCCTGTAGTTAAACTTTTTAAAAGGGTTGCTTAGATTTAATTTTTTTTGGAGGACAGGAAAAGGAGGGCAGCTAGGGTTGGACATGACAAACATGATCACCATGAAAGAAAGTGATTCAGAAGGTTTTCCTTTAATCAAACTGATCCCCAATTAAAGAAATAAAAAGGTCTGTTTCAGAGAGAAAAAAAAAGAAAAGAAATTCAATAAGGATTCTAAGCTGCTTAAGGGATCTGGGTGCCCAACTACCATTAAAACTAATATGAATTTTGTGCCCAAATCCTCCATGTGGCTTTGAAAAACCTCAGTCTCTGTTTCTTAAAATAGTAGGACCATTTCACCAATGTCTAATTGAAACAAAACTCAGAAAAACCTGCTTCAAACATCATAAAATAAGATTCTAAAGGATATTTGGTTAACTATTTAAAACGCAAAGGAAATTGCATTAACATTAAACCCATTATGGAATTCACAAAATAGGTATGTCCCCAGAGATATGCTAGTACTGTTCCAGAACTATTTAACTGTGCCATGTAATTTCTTTGACAATTCCCCCCACACAAAATGTCCCCTAACACAACCTCCCCCTCCATACCCATCCTGAATAAACTGTCTTGTGGCACTTATTACAGAAAGATAGGCAGAAGTATGCACACAGCTGTATAACATCTGGCATACAGGTGTATGAGATTGCATTTGCTTGCTGTCTGGCCAGTCTCCACATTTTTTTTTGAAGGATAACAAACAGTCCTTGCCCAGAAAGACAGATAGCAGTACTTTGTTCACTGTTCAAAATTACATTTATCTTCAGTGCATTAATCTCAGGAGGGTAACATAAAAATTAATATACATATACCATTCTAAGAAAGAGTGCTACTATGGAACTGAGTCTGTACTAAGCCTGGTTCTTTGGTTTGATACAAACGGGCTTAGCTTGTATTTAGTGAGAAGTGGGCATCAGTATTACATTAAATACACATCACATTAAATAAATACTCCAATACAGTATAAAATGGAACAGGAGTAAATATTTTCATTAACCAACTTAAACTTGCAATTTAGTACCAGCAATATTACTGACGTTAACTCTAAATATAGCACCAAAGACAGACTAAACAAACCATTGCACAAGATGAAGGACATGTACAAATGTGAAGCTCTCATTTAAAGGTAGACAGAACATTTACAGAAAGCACTGAATGTAGAGTATTCCTTTCAACCAGAGAAAAATCAACAGTATATTAAATCCATGCTATATCCAGGGCCGGTGCAAGCATTTTTTGCGCCCTAGGCAGAACTTCCATCTTGCGCCCCCTCTCCACCAAAAAAATCACATACATTATAGACAATACACAGTCACAGAGTAACATGTTATAATTTAGAATTTATGTTTCTGGGCTTTAAGTTTAGCAAATCTAGAAACAAGTTCCTCCAAGTCAATGCTGTGAGCAATGTCATGTTCTAGTGACAAGTTAGATAGCCCAACAAGTCTTTGTTGCAACATTGATGTTCGCATGTATGTTTTTATCAATTTGAGCTTCGAGAAGCTTCGCTCACCACTGGCCACAGAAACTGGGAGAGTCAAGAGGATGCGAAGAGCAATAACTGTGTTAGGGACACTATCTGTCAGCTGGGGGTCAGGGCTGTGGGGGGGATGGGGTGAGGGGGTTTCCAGCTCAGAGGGACTGGGTTCGGAGCTGGGGGTCACGGCTGTGGGGGGGATGGGGTCGAGGGGGTTTCCAGTTCTGAGGGACTGGGCTCGGAGCTGGGGGTCAGGGCTGTGGGCGGGATGGGGTCAGGGGGGTGCCTGGGGGCACTGGGGCAGATCAGCTCTGCAGGCTGCTGTTCTCTCCAGCCATCCAGGCACAAGGGGAGCAGCAGCAGGGACCAGCTAAGGACCAGGGGGGCAGGAGCACAGGCACCTGAGGCCAAGCTGTGGGGAAGCACTTGCTTACTTTGCCCAACGCATGAGCATCGGGGTCCTCTTTCTTCCTCCACTCCACCAGACCACGGCTGAGGCTCTTTTCTTCTCCATGCCCCTCGCTGGGGCTGACGTGGAGGCTGAGCCAGGGGGCAGCCCCCGCTTTCCTCAAGAAGCCCTGGTGTAGCGCTGCCCTAGCAGGGCTCCTGCCAGGTGCCCTAAGCAGAGCTGCGCAGCTCTGCCCAGCCGCCGGCGCCCCCGCCAGCAACGAGAAAAATGGCACAGGCTGGAACCCCTGCTCTGGGAGGGAGAGGGATTCTGAGCCTCTGCCTGCAGCCCAGGGATTCCCCTGGGTCAGAGCGCCGTGGGCAACCCGAACCTCTGGGCTGCCGCAGTGGTGCCGTGATCCAGGGGGGACCCTGGGTCCCTGGGCTGCGGTGCTGGCGCCCTGACCCGGGGGGGACCCCCTGGGCTGCCGGCTGTCGCGGCGGCGCCCTGACGCAGGGGGACACCGGGCTGCCGGCTGCCCCGGTGGCGCCCTGACCCGGGGGATCCCGTGGGCTGCCGGCTGCCGTGGCGGTGCCCTGACCCGGGGGATCCCCTGGGCTGCCGGCTGCCGTGGCGGCGCGCTGACCCAGGGGACGCCCTGGGCTGCCGGCTGCCGGGGCGGTGCCCTGACCCAGGGGACGCCCTGGGCTGCCGGCGGCAGCTCAGACTCCCTCTCTGTCCCAGCAGCAGCAGCTGCTCAACCATTTAAAAAAAAAATTTGGGGTGCCGCTTTTTGGCACCCCAGGCAACCGACTAGTCCGCCTAAATGGTTGCACCGGCCTTGGGTATATCTGCCTAAGACCTCGATTCAGCAAAGCTCTTAAGCATGTGCTTATCTTTAAGCCGGTATTTACAAACATTCCTATTCAGCAAAGCACTTCAGCACTTGCAAGCATGTGCTTAAATGTTTTGCTGCTCAGAAACGGATTTAAGCTGGTGGTTAAAATGGTTTGCTGAAGTGAGGCCTAAGACAGGGAATGCAGTGTTGTCAGAGGCCACAGGCTTTCCCCAGAAACCAATCATCAGTGCTATCATACTCACTACATAAAAGCATGCTCTTAAACAAAAAAATCCCCAAAGAATGCATTTTCTGATTTACAATGTGTTAACTGTTATCTTTCCAGCCTGCAAACCAGCACTGCAATGAAACTCAATGTGCCTAACAACATAAAAGTACACGTGTTTTTCTTTCTTCTCTTCTTGCTGTTAAGAAAGAACGCTGCCTTTACAGAATTATAGCACCAAGTTGTGAGTGATGTATGATATAAAGTTGAAATAAAAACGGCCCAGTACAGTCTAACTACCTCAGCAATACAGAGCGCCCCTCCCCCTTTCATTCACTGAAGAAAACCATAACTGGAAATTTTAATGTTTTCTTTTTACATTTTTTCTTCCATCAAGTGTTTCTCTCCAGACAACAAGGGAAGTGATTCCTCTTTGTCATGCAACTCCCGCCCTCCCCCAAGACTGAGATGAATTGAACATGAGCAAGCATACATGGATAAGCATGAAGAGTCCAAGTAACTAGATGGCTGATTTTTCAAAGAAAGGGGCGTCCTTTGCATAAGCACAGAAGCTTGCCAAATTTTTCCAGTGCTGGATTGGATTGGGAGCATGAATTTGCAGGCTGCTTGGCAGTGAGAAAATTGATAACAAGTAGTAAAATATGGGCAGGATAATAAAACTTATAATAAAACTCATCTGATGGCACATGAACTTGTTCAGCCTATATCTAACCTAAATGGCATGCTCTATCCATTTCCAGGAGCTTTAAGGCTTGTCTAACTAGCCCTGAAAACAAAAGAGCACATTTTCCACTACTGATGTGTGAAATGCTTTTCAGTGTACTTAGGTTTCTGCAAATCTGGTTGTTTTGAGTTGAGTTTGTTTTTACCATTATGCAGCTGTACTAACAACAGACCCCAGTTGTCAGTGGGCGAGATCGAACCTGGGGTCTCTGGAGCTTAGTGCATGAGCCTCTACAGCAGGGGTGGCCAAACTGAGCCTGAGAAGGAGCCAGAATTTACAAATGTACATTACCAAAGAGCCACAGTAATATGTAATGATTATATACGTTGATAATGTATACTATGAATTTATAATGTATAGTTAACAACAACTTAATCGTTTACTTAGTGGGACTTCTGGCAATCTTTGCTTTCAAGAATTTCCTTCAAATTTGGTTTGTGTTCAGCTGTGCTCACATGCAGCAGTTCTCTTAAGTGGCTGTCTGTCAAAACAGATCTTGGATTTCACATGTTTGAATGTCAAGAAAACAGACTCACAAAGATAGGTCAAGGCAAACATCGAGATAAATTTTAGGGCTGCACCTCTGATGTTGAGGTATTTATCCTTTAGTACAGATTTCCAGAAAGTAAGAGTCCCCTGTCTTCTGAACAGATTTCAATCTGTCATCTTCCAAAAGTTCTATTATTTCCATCTGGGATGTTCCTTCATCAGTGACAAAAGGGGGCTTCAGATAATTGGCTTCAGCACTAAAAGGGTCACTCAGAAATCTGATGTGAGGTCTTTTCTGCTGCTAATCTTGGAATCTTTCCTCAAAAGTGTCCTTAAGATCTTTATATCTAGTTGTGCTCCATATTAGGGGTTCTGCTGCATTCTCTTTTGATCTGGCTTGAAGTAGTGACATTGAGGGAAAGTGGGTCAGTTCTCCCTCAAGCATGTGAAACAACTGCAGTTTGTTCATGAATGCAAATATGCCTTGCACTAGATCAGACAGCAACCAAAATTTTCCTTGTAAGTAAACATTTAGTTTATCCAAATGCAGCAGCATGTCTGCAAGAAATGTCAAGTCTAGAAACCACCTAGGACTGTAAGCTCCGGATGTATTCTGTGCTTCTCCTCCAAAAACAATTGTACTAGTTCCAGGAGTTAGAAAAAATGGGAAATAACTTTACCTCTCGAGAGCCATCAAACTGCACAGTGAAATGGCAAATTGGCAGGGGAGTCGTCTTCATTCAGTTCTTTGATTAGATTTTGAAATTTGAGAGAATGAAATTCACAATGTGCAAGACAGTTTTCATGATGTGATCAAATTTGAGATTTTTAGATACCAGTTGCTCCTGATGAATAATACAGTGAAATGTCCAAAGTTCGAGAAAGCTCTCAGACTTACAAAGCCCTACTAATCCATTTGCAGATCCCCACATGGATGGAGCCTCATCTGTTGCAATGACAGTGAGCTTCTGTAAAGGTAAGTGGCTTTTTGCAACTACTAACATCAACACCTCCTTTAGATCAGCCATGAGTTCTGTCCTTCAGTGACACGATATCTAGGAGTCCTTCCCTTGCACCACAGTCGTCAGACACAGTGCAGACAAATACAGATAATTGAGGTTTATTCTGTGCATGGCACGACTCATCATGAGTGATGTTCAAAAACTCTCACTGCTGAAGTTGCAAGTGCAGTTGCAATTCGATGTCACTGTTCAGGTTGGAGATTCTGCATTCTATTGTGCAGCGTGAAAGCTGCAGGCCAGGAATTTTCTACGGTAGATTCTCGTTCTCTGGTGACAGGATTAAAATCACGCATTGAGGCACATTTTTATAACCTCACCTTCAAAGTAGGGCTTTTTTGCACGGGCTACGTGCCAGCCACATAATAGAAGGCTAACATTACAGTCTGCATTTGGTTGGCAATTCTGGTGAAGAACTGTGCTTCTACATCTGTTTGTTTTTTCAAAAAGTTCTGAGTTTTAAAGTGCGGAGTTCAGGACCTTGTGGGAATTCTTGATCCATATGTGCATGGCTTGAAGTGAAATGATGCTGCAAGTTTGAAGATCTGAACTGAGATACACACATCTGGCAAAGAAGACATACAGCCTTACAATTACATTCAGTGAAAAGGTACTTACTCTCCTACTCTTGTTGGAAGTATCAATTTTCATTGTGTATTTTCTTTTCTGTTTGCACTTGCCTTCCATTGTTAGATGGTGTAAGAAAAAAATCGATTAAAAATTTCCACACCAGCTAGTAACTGTGTGCTTTATTCAAGGAGACCCTAGTGCTGGCCAGGGGGTGCTGGACCCCTGGCTCTGTCCCAGGTCCTGCCCTCCCCTCCATCCCTTTCCCCAAATCCCCACTTCTGCCTTGCCTCATCCTGCCCCCTCCCCTAAGTGAGCCATGTCCTCGCTCCTCCCCCTCATCCCAAGCCTCCTGCGAGTTGCAAAACAGCTGATCATGGCAGGCGGGAGGCGCAGGGAGAGAAGAGGTGGCACTGGGGGAGAGAGTGGGGAGGCTGCACAGCACGTCCTCTCTCCTCTCCCAAGAGCCTCCTCAATGCCGCGAAACAGCTGATTGCAGCAGGCAGGAGGCATGGGGGAGACAGGATGTGGTCTGATTGGGGGGGGTCTCCAGCGGGCATGAGGCACTGGGGGATGGAGGGGGGGCTGACAGGGCTGCTGGTGGGTGCTGAGCACTCACCATTTCCCCCCAGAGTCGGCTCCCAGCAGGAGGCGCATATTATCTTCTGAAGATTTTGGCCACCCCCGCTATACAGCATGAGCTAAAAGCCACCTGGCTCTTAACTAAAGCTGCAGAGCAGACTCATGTAACTCCCTCCTCTCTCCAAGTGGTTTCAGTTCCATTAGATGGGACAGAACACCACACCCAGGAGATGTGTGCTTACATACTTCCCTTAGCTGAGGAAGCACATCCCGAGCTTCAGAGACTTCTCAACTGAAATCCTGAAAGAGCCCCGACTTGTAACGCCAACAGAACCCGGGCGAGATTGAACCAGGGACCTCTGGGGCTTAGTGCATGAGCCTCTACCGCATGAGCTAAAAGCCAGCGGGCTCTTACCTAAGGCTGTCGAGCAGATTCATTTAACTCTCAGAGAGGTAGCCGTGTTAGTCTGGATCTGTAAAAGCAGCAAAGAATCCTGTGGCACCTTATAGACTAACAGACGTTTTGGAGCATGAGCTTTCGTGGGCGAATACCCACTTCGTCAGATGCATGTAGTGGAAATTTCCAGGGGCAGGTATATATATGCAGGCAAGCTAGAGATAATGAGGTAGTTCAATCAGGGAGGATGAGGCCCTGTTCTAGCAGTTGAGGTGTGAAACCAAGGGAGGAGAAACTGGTTTTGTAACTGGCAAGCCATTCACAGTCTTTGTTTAATCCTGAGCTGATGGTGTCAAATTTGCAGATGAACTGAAGCTCAGCAGTTTCTCTTTGAAGTCTAGTGTTGCAGTTTTTTTGCTGCAGGATGGCCACCTTAAGGTCTGCTATAGTGTGGCCAGGGAGGTTGAAGTGTTCTCTTACAGGTTTTTGTATATTGCCATTCCTAATATCTGATTTGTGTCTGTTTATCCTTTTTCGTAGCGACTGTCCAGTTTGGCTGATGTACATAGCAGAGGGGTATTGCTGGCATATGATGGCGTATACTACATTGGTGGACGTGCAGGTGAATGAACCGGTGATGGTGTGGCTGATCTGGTTAGGTCCTGTGAAGGCCAATTACAATTGGATCCTCTGCTTTGCTTAATCCAGGTTTGAGCTGCACACTGGGGAGATTACCTGGTTTTCTCTTTCCACTGTTTAGTGGCTGGCAGTGTAGGAAGGGAAGGGGCACTGCTGCTTGCAAGGGCTAGGAGCAGCTGAGGGGAGCCAGCCAAGGGCAGGAGAAATTATCTTAGAAGCTACAAGCTTCAAGTAAAACAACTCTCAAATTGGATGAGTTTTCAAATCAGTAACTTTCCATTACCTAAGCATTCAAAATAGCTGCTTTTTAAAGTGCAGAGTTGAACGAGAGTGCAAAGTACAAAGGGTGGTATTCTGACTAATATTGCACTGTTTTAGGGTGTCTCTGAATAGTTAAACTTTTTCAAATTTCAGTGGAAACCATACTGCACTTAAAGTCTTAGAACATGCTGTTGCTCAAGCCAGGTCCACAGAATCCGTACTACTGTTCACAATGGCAGCAATGGGCAGTGTTGCCTAGTGGATAGTAGACTAGAATTCAAGACGCTTGAATGCTATTCCCAGCTTTACCACTGGCTTGTTGGGTGACATGAGCAAGTTATTTCACCTCCGCTTTACTTTCCCCATCTGTATAAAAGGGATAACACCGTACTTCTTACTTTCGTTGTGAAGCTGTGAGATGTATGATGAAAAATACTATAAAAGAGCAAGGAATGTATACTCGTGGTATAATCTGATTTTGAAAAAGGAGACTATAAAAATTGAAATGAATCATCAGATAACTATGGATAATGATAAAGATATATGAAAAACATCTAGTGCTCAATGTTTTGTCATTTTCTGTCCACTTCAGGCAGAAAATTAATGTATTCATATGGTCCATAAATAAGAAGTATTGGTATTGGAAGTAACTTCATATCAACTATAAAAATAGACTATTTAAAATATACGGAGTCGCAATCCACTCCATTGCTATAAATTGTTTATGAGATGCCTTATATATATATATTTCAAGAATACCTTGAGGCACCAGATGGGCATGCTGAGAATAAACAAGGACTCCTGTAATTAAGTAATCAAATATGTTTGAAAGAACAATTGTAAATTCTCCATAAACAGATAGTTTTTAGAAATAAGCTAAAGTATTATCCAGAAAAGAATCTTATCTAATAGGTGAATGCATGAGGAAGATTGGAATGTGTTTATATATTTATTCATCATTCAATTAAAAATAGAATTTTTTTTCTGAGCAAAGCATTTTTTATAGATGTGTGTGTGTGTCTACGTAACTATTAGGAGTGCCACAAAATTATCAGTATTTGATTACTGGACACTGAGAAGAGTAATTAATAAAAGAGTAAGCAAATATAAGAAACAAAAAGGTAATGTAATAATTAAATCTAGTAATTAAAAGTACACATAAAGATGTCAGGAAGAAGGGTGTTTCAAATGGCAGAACAGGAAAGATTCTGATTTGTAGTAAATGCAAACCTGGAGTCAGTTAAGCAACAAGAGCTTCTGAGAAAGAAGGACTATTCCATTAAAATCCACAGCAACGAAAGTAACAAAATAAGAACCAGGTGAGCTTCAGCTCCAAACAAATGTTTTGAAGGTTGAGAGTGTTTGGATACATTACTCTCCTTACCCAGAAGTAAAATAATGTTTGCTTTCTCTGCCTCAAAATGTAGGCAAATTACCATCTTCAAATCTCACACACAGTACTGCTTTCACAGGGTAGCAGTTGCATGGCGCATCTGGGACACCTCAAATACCGGAAAACCCCAGTGCACACAAATCCCGGGGAAGCAGACAGCTAAGACCATAAATATCTGCTAGAATTCCATCATGGGACTGTATCACTAAATATAAATTGATTGGCCTACCTGAGACAGGACTGGCACTGGAAAGGAGAGGGTGACAGAAGAAAAGAAGAACTGAGGGACTAGCAAACAGCACATGTGAGTGTGTGAAGTAAGTTAGGAAGATTGACTTGAGAGAACTGCACTCTGTGGAAAGGCAGTGACTGGTTCCCAGAGAATTAGGAAGAAAGGAAAGGATGGGAGCAGGGGAAGGACTGACTAGGTTGAGAGGTAGAATGCTACAGGCCACGTCTACACTACAGCATAAAATTGAAATTATTAAAACCGGTTTTATAAAACTGGTTTTATAAAATCGATTTTACGCGTCCACATTAGGGCACATTAATTCGGTGGTGTGTGTCCATGGTCCTAGGCTATCATCGATTTCCGGAGCGGTGCACTCTGGGTAGCTCAGTAAAAGAATGAGACCAATAACTTCGATTTCCGTCCACACTAACCCTAAATCGATATAGTAATATCGATTTTAGTGTTACTCCTCTCGTTGGGGAGGAGTACAGAAATCGATTTTAAGAGCCCTTAAAATCGATTTAAAGTGCCTTGTAGTGTGGATGGGTACAGCGTTAAATCGATTTAACGCTGTTTAAATTGATTTAACGCTGTAGTGTGGACCAGGCCACAGTGTAGAACAAAAGGATTAGGGAGGGACAAGACCTCAAAAGGAGAGTCATCCAAAACAAGAGCAAAGCATGGAAATAATATGATAGTAACAATATTACAAGATACTTATCACATCTTAGCTTCCGAAGCTGAGACGGTAAATAATTTTAAGTATTATATGTATTTGCAATATGCAAAGGCCTATGGGCCTTAAGACTGGGCACCTTTGTGCTGGACTTTCTATGTACAGATACTATGGACAGTGTCTCTCTGTCTTGAAGTACTTAAGGAAACCATCTCTTACTAACATGCCTGTAGTTAATTCTCAACCAAATTTAAATTGAGTTGAGAATCAAGATATTACCACACCCAAGAACAGACAGCTTCATGTAATGTAAATTCCACTTGCCTGTTTTGGCACAGGTTTGCATTAAATTAGTCTTTTAATGCATGGAGATAGCATGCAGCAACGGAAATTGTAGAAGGAAAACATCACCCTTCAAGATGGTGTGGAGGCAGAAACATTTAACATTCTACTTTTCTTTTTAAAGGATAATTTTCTTGTACCATTTTTCCAGATTGTTAAAAGACATTTCAACAACTAGTTCCTCTCTCACTCCCAATCTTCCTATTAACTGTTATGGTTTTGTCTGGAAGTCTAATTAACAAGCGGTATAATTACACGAAGAATTTTAGCAATGTCTCAATGCTGCTGAACACTACCTAACTCAAATGGAAACAGATTGCATAAAAAGGGCTATTTGCAAAGAGCTAGTTCATAGCTGCTGAGAAATCTTCACTAAAATTAGTTTCAGATTTAGAAAGACCTAATGTCCGGTTAAAACATAACACAATACATTAATGTATTAAAGACTAGTAGGCCTCATTTTTCAGAAGTGCTAGCCACCTGCAGCTCCCATTTGACTTCAGTTGGAATTGTGGGTGCTCAACATTTCTTAATGGTTAGGCAGCTGGTGTGCTGAGACTACAACCTATCATGCTTATTAATATTATTTCATTGTTCCTTTGTGCATTCCCATCTGTATCCATCTGCTATTTCCTGTTCTCTGTTTGTACAGCACTTAGCGCACTGGGGGCTGTTAAGGACAACCACAATACAAATAAATGAAATAATTTCTGAACATTAGGCCCAGTGTTTTTTCATTTAAAATTAGGGGTTTGTAATTTTATTATAGTGAAAGCCAATTTAGATCTCAGATTCTTTTCCATAAAATTACAGCAGCCCTCATGTTTCTGTGATTTCTTCTGTACAACTACAATAGCTCCTGTCACAGTGTATCTGTGATTTCTCATGTAACAATGTAACCTCTTGGTGCAGCTGCTTTTATTTGTTTAGTGCAAAATTTATGCTCTGAAATTTTTGTCTTGCTGAGCCACATTAGGACTTTTTTTTTTTTTACATGTGAGCAAGAAAGCTAAAATGAACTATCTGGCAGGGTTTTGTGGCTTTTGTTGTTGTTGGTCAACACATAACCCATCTGTTTAGAATGGAAGACCTCCTCACAAAAGTCAGAAGAAAACAGCTTTAATTATTTTGCTATGAACATTAGATGGTTCATTTTATAATGATGTTATTTTGTGAAGCATTTCAACTTTACTCTCTGGTAAGTGCATCTGCCCCACCCCTGGCTCTTCTGTTCTGTGTTCGTACAGTGCCTAGCACAATGGGTTCCTGGTCCATAATTAGGGCTTCTAGATGCTACTGCAATACAAAAACAACAGCAGCTGTCATCGCCACCACCCTCCTTTTAGGTCACTTAGAGAACTGATGAAACATATTTTACATACCTGTCAGTTTATTTTATCCTTAACAGACTCCTAAGCATTATTACCTATAGCGACAATAGATATCAGTAACAAGGTAGCAATACCAAAGGAGGCCTCCTGCAGTCTAAAATGTACACTACCCAAGTTCTTTGAATGACTATTAGCAATCAGTAAGAACCCACCCAGGTTTATGCATGCTCAGAACTCTGTGAAAGCAGTGAGGTCAGTGGACAGAGCACCGGACTCAGCAAACTGGGGTTCTATTTCAGGTTCTACCACTGACCTGCTGCGTGGTCCTGGGAAAGTCATTCACCTCTCTGGGCCTCTATTTTCCCTCCCACCTTTTCTTGGTCTTGTCTATTTTGGTTGTAAGCTCTTTGGGGGCAGGGAATCTGTACAATATCTAGAACAATGGGACCCAGATTGCTCTAATACAAATAATAATCATATTATTATGCATGATGTATGCAGTCTTAAGAGGGACAGGAACAACATGAAGTTACCAGGAGTATTTCTCTAGGTATAATGTGTAAGGAGCCTTTCTGAGTGGGTGTCCATTCTCTAGAAAACTCCTAAATTGAGAATTCACACAACTGTTATAGCCCTACAGTGCTTCTGATGGGTAGGGACATTAGTGTGGGGGAGGCTCCCTGCTCTTCACTGAGTTTGTCCAGAATATCTTCCATCTACTGCATACAGCACCTTTCATCCTGCTTATCAATCATGTTTAAAAAATCCCTCATAACCACCAACTAAACTCCGATAGCCACCTAATAAACTATACATAATATTGTCAATAAAACCCTTAATTTCTGGACTCATCTCACTGTAGCATGGAAAGTCTAATGTCCTAATTTCCTTCTGGATGTTTTAACATCTAACTATTGCCCCAATCCTGTTCACTCACTATGAAATCACCATGAGTTTTTTTTTTGGTTTGTTTTGTTTTTTTACAAATGCTGCCTCTTCTTACTGTTCTTATGATAGCCTGTTGTCATGCCCATGAAAGAACAAATTCCTCGCTCCTTAGAACAAAACAGGCTTACTGGGAAGGAAAATATTTAGAAATGGAACTATGGGTGAGGGTCAAATAATATTTGCAAATAGTATCCTTAGGCCCATCCTGTTAGAGCCTAATGCTATAAACTATAAGCTACATATGTACTTCTCTTTGAAGTCAATAGGAGTTCCATACAGAGAAGCCAGCAGGATCAGAATCTTCAGTAGTAACTCAAAAACATTTCAATAAGGAGACAGAAGAACTGGGGTTGGAGACTGAGGGAAGGGAAGGAGGGAGAAGGAGTTCAGTGACTTCAGGAATGGAGTCCTGATGTCCCAGGTGCTTACTGCTCAGAAAAGCAGAGCCAGAAGTAATCTTCTGATCAGTACTCCAATGGCTCGTTCCTTCATAGGCACAGCCAGAAGCACTCCAGTCAGGATACTTCTCTTCTGCTCTGTCTGGCAAGTCTTACAATACTTGGCAGAGCACAGAAACAATCCTTCTTGAGGCCCTAATGCAAGAGGATATAACATTTAACAGTCATGGACTAAAACATGGTTAAAAGAACTAGACTGATAAATAAATCTAGAAAGGGGTCCCTGGCCCAAACAGACAGACAGACACACACACTTTTCTCTGCATGCAAAAACTGATAGATGCATGCATATGCACTGGCACTAGAACACTTTTAATAGTGTCGGGAGCTAAAAGCCAGCCCCCTTATCTCTGTTCATGGCATGCCCCCCTACTAGAGCTGGGGTCAGGGACAGAGCCGTGTCTCTGGAAGGGGGGGACCTGCACAGGGGTAAGGGGGCCAAGGCTGGGCCCACAGCTGGAGGCGAGCATGGGGCCAGGAGTGGAGTCCTGGTTGCGGGGCCAGGAGCGGAGCCCCACATAAAACCTGGGAGTGCTACAGCACTCCCCGCACCCCTAGTTCCTGTGCCTATGTGTATGTGTCCATTAGAACTATTATTATTATTAAGTAGTAGTGCACAATTATAGATTCAGTAACTAAAGGTCCTGAAGAAAGTTAATTTTAAATGTGCTTTGAGATTCTTTTGCTTTCAGTGGTGAACAATAAAAAAAAGCACAAAATACTGGGGAATAGCACTAGAATGCAGGTAACGCCATTTTATTTGCTGCAAGATGTAATTAGTCACAAACAATTTCCATGTAATTCTATTTTGAGAGGATATTTGTTTAAATTTAAAAAAGAAAAAAGGTCTAGGTGAGACAGGTCAATGGACAAGACTAGCCTGTAACCTGTAGAAACCTGGATTTTTAAAACCTTCACTTCTAAGTGAAATTCGGTGTGGTGATCACATCTTCCCTGTCATTTGTCTACACCACATGGTCAACGCCAAATGAAACATGGTTTGAAGATCCCAACTGACTATTTCTTGCACATCATTACCAGTAATAAAGATTCTGCAGAATGAATTGTACACTCTGAGTCACTTGTGCAACCCCACTGTAGTCAAGTTATACCCTTAAAAGTGTTCAATAGATAGCAACTGTGAAAAAAACAGGACAGAGGGTGGGGGGTAATAGGCACCTATATAAGAAAAAGTCTCAAAAAACAGGACTTTCCCTATAAAAATGGGACATCTGGTCACCCTGTCAATAGAAGTACAGGCCTGAAATAGTAGCAGTGTTTGTAGGCCAGAATTGAGATGCATTGGCAAAACTTTGTGAGGAAGCTTACATTATGCTGTTTGCATTATGCCTGGTTTAAGTCAATGGTATTCATCCTTAGATTCAGCAAATTAACCCACAAAATTACAAAGTGAAAAGGTTAAACCAAAGGTTAAAAATAACTATCTTGGCAGTTTATATTACTAAATTATTGTTTTCCCCTTGGCACCGGTGGCCCCAAATTCTTGCCACTCGACAATGATTTATTTTTGCATTAGCACATACTGCTGAGAACTTCTGACCCTCGGAGGCAAAGGGTTAACCTCTGCACTTGTCAACAGAGCTGTACAAACCATGAACATAAAATGGTTCTAATTGAAGATTAGATATAATGAATATATCAGTCATAATTTGGTGTGTGAAAGAATTCCCTTGTAATAACCTTAAATACAGAGAGATGTAATTCATGAGCGTGAATCTGTTGCTAAAAGAATGTGTATAGTTTGGGTGACATGCTGGAGTGCAGGCCATATTTCAACATAATTTAATTATAAAGGGTCTGTTTGCTGCTGCGACAGGTCAGCAGTATTCCCAGTTCCATTTTGTCATTCCGTGGTCTATTCTCCATTGGTTCTGATTATAGAATGTGATGACCACATATATTTATTATTTAATCACTATATACTGTACTAAGCCCTGGACGCCCCATCATCTCAGGCATTGGAACTCTTACAGCAGGTTCTTCTGGCTATGTGGACTCTTTCCTCAGACCCTACGCTACCAGCACTCCCAGCTGTCTTCGAGACACCACTGACTTTCTGAGGAAACTACAATGCATTGGTGATTTCCTGAAAACACTATCCTGGCCACCATGGATGTAGAAGCACTTTACATCAATATTCCACATGAGGATGGACTACAAGCTGTCAGGAACAGTATCCGTGATGAAGCCACAGCACACCTGGTGGCTGAGCTTTGTGACTTTGTCCTCACCCACAACCATTTGAGATTTGGGGACAACTTATACCTTCAAGTCAGTGGCACTGCTATGGGTACCTGCATGGCCTCACAGTATGCCAACATTTTTATGGCTGACTTAGAACAATGCTTCTTCAGTTCTCATCCCCTAGTGCCTCTCCTCTACTTATGCTACATTGATGACATCTTCATCACATGGATCCAGGTAAAGGAGGCCCTTGAAGAATTCCACCTGGATTTCAACAATTTGCACCCCACCATCAATCTCAGCCTGGACCAGTCCACACAAGAGATCCACTTGCTGGACACTACAGTGCTTAGAAGTGATGGTCACATAAACACCACCCTATACCGGAAACCTACTGACCGCTATACTTACCTACATGCCTCCAGCTTCCATCCAGGACACATCACATGATCCATTGTCTATAGCCAAGCCCTAAGATACAACTGAATTTGCTCCAATCCCTCAGACAGAGACAAACACCTACAAGATCTTTATCAAGCATTCTCAAAACTACAATACCCACCTGGGGAAGTAAGGAAACAGATTGACAGAGCAAGATGGTACCCAGAAATCACCTACTACAAAACAGGTCCAACAAGGAAAATAACAGAACAGCACTGGCCATCACGTACAGCCCCCAGCTAAAACCTCTTCAGAGCATTATCAACAATCTATCCTGCAAAACGATCCCTCACTCTCATAGTCTTTGGGAGGCGGGCCAGTCCTCGCTTTCAGACAACCCCCGAACCTGAAGCAAATACTCACCGGCAAGTACACACCACACCACAGAAAGACCAACACAGGAACCAATCCCTGTAGCAAACCTCATTGCCTACTCTGTCTCCATGGCTCCCCTAGTGACACCATCAGAGGACCCAACCATATCAGCCACACCATCAAGGGCTCATTCACCTGTATGTCTACTAATGTGATATATGCCATCATGTGCCAGCAATACCCCTCTGCCATGTACAGCCAGACCAGACAGTCCCTACATAAAAGAATAAATGGACACAAATCGGACATCAGGAATGGTGACATACAAAAGCCAGTAAGTGAACACTTCAATCTCCCTGGTCATTCTGTAACAGATTTAAAAGTAACTATTCTTGAACAAAAAACATTCAGAAACAGACTTCAAAGAGAAAAAGCAGAACTAAAATTCATTTGCAAATTTAACACCATTAATTTGGGCTTGAATAGGGACTGGGAGTGGCTGGCTCAGCATAAAAGCAGCTTTGCCTCTCCTGGAATTGATACCTCCTCATCTATTATTGGGAGTGGACTACATCCACCCTGATTGAATTGGTCCTGTCAACACTGGTTCTCCACTGCAGAGGTACTCTCTTCTCTTCACATGTCATTACATAATGCCTGCATCTGTAACTTTCACTCCATGCATCTCATAGACTTAAGGTCAGAAGGGACATTATGATCATCTAGTCTGAAGTAGGATTTTTACCCACAAAAGCTTATGCCCAAATAAATCTGTCAGTCTTCAAGGTGCCACCGGATTCCTTGTTGTTTTTGTTGATACAGACTAACACAGCTACCCTGATACTTGTAGTAAACAGTGCAGCATTTGTTTCATTTTATTGTGCTTTGTTGCAATGAATGAAAATAATTCCACAATGACCGTAGGTCTTTATTGAGTAATGAAAACAATAGTTTATAGCAGTGATTTTTTTCTTGAAGCTGTTATGGCAGCTGGAAATAGTTATTATAATTTTAATAAGTTTGACATAAGGAATGAAATGTGTTCAGTTTTGGAAACAAAATTCTAGGAGGAGGGCAGGAAAAGAGATGCATCACCTTCATATGAAAATGAGAACATGTTCTCCTTTCAGTTGCCTAAAAACAGTTTTAATTTTCATGTAAGGATATAAATCAAAGACCTTTTTTGGTGTTAGATGCTTCATGTGAAGAAAAAAAGAATTGGGTGATACTGTTGGCATTGCAAAAATTTCTTTGTAATTAATTTGTTGGAAGCAAGATGGAAACAAAAGTAGAAATCATAGGGCATGCTGAATGTGTTGTGTCTTAGTTAGATTTGTAAAAGCAGCAAAGAATCCTGTGGCACCTTATAGACTAACAGACGTTTTGGAGTTAGTCTATAAGATGCCACAGGATTCTTTGCTGCTTTTACAGATCCAGACTAACACGGCTACCCCTCTGATACTTAGTTAGATTTGCAGGTTTCTAGTTAGGAGGAAGTTAAACGGGTAAAAAAGCACACACAAGCTCTTATGGGGAACCCTTTTAGATTTATAGACATGTGCACGCAAAACTTGACCAAGTGTTTCTTCTCTGTGGTCAAAATTCAAAATGTGTATGCTGATGGACTGCACAGAGTTCAGTTACAGTACTTGCTCAGTCTCATTCGTTGCCCAGCTCAACAGACCTGTTCCAAGTGTATTCATATCTGCTGATTTGAAAGAACAAAAAAGGGGCCTGACTAGTTTTACACATGTATTTTTCTGGTATCTTCACAAAAACGTTGTATTGTTTTTATTCCAGTTTTCGATATAGAGCCTACATAGCTCTGATAGCTAGATTCAGTTTCTTCTTGTGCAGCACTAGAACTTTCCAACAGTCATGGCTCCACAATGTCATTTTTTTCAGAATTACTTTTCAGAGTAGAACGGAACTTTAAAGGTGACCAGAGAAGCATTTTGTGAAGAATATGCAAGACGGCCATAATTTTTTAATTACTATTACTATAAACTGCATGTTTGATAATTATCCTTTAGCAAGCAACACAGTAACTAAGAGTATGTCTACACTGCAAGCGACGGTGTGATTGTAGCCTGGGTAGGTACATCTATACTAGTTTTAATCTAGCTAGCGTGCGTAACATTAATAGTGTAGAGGTGCTGACATGAGCTTTGGCACCGGCTAGTCACCAGAATACAAGCACACCAGGGACCTTGCTTATGTATACATTGCTAGCCTGTGCCACCATGTCGACTTGAGGACTTCAGTAACTCAGACATAGGTTAGGGGTTTGTTACAGGAGTGGGTAGGTGAGACTCTGTGGCCTGTGTTGTGCAGGAGGTCAGACTAGATGATCATAATAGTCCCTTCTGACCTTAAAGACTATGAGTCTATGTCAAGACTACTATTGTTACTGATGCTAGCTAGATGAAAGTTATCACAGGTATACTTAACCAGGCTACAGTCACACCTTCACTTACAGTGTAGACATACCCCAAGGGTTAAGTCACTCTTAGGTGGCTTTGCACATCTGTAGGTACCAAAGTCAATGGCTTTAGATAGTTAAATCACCAGTGCTAAATTGACAATATAGATTCAAGGTCTTTGAGCTTTTGTCTCTGTCCAAGCTGGGCACCATAGCTCTTAGTCTGGAAGATGCGTTTCAGGTACTAAACTTTAAACTAAAAACTTTAGAATAGCTAAAGGAGTAGTCCTTGTAAATTGAGTACGAAAAACATTATCTGCAGAGCAGCAGATTGAAACTCAGTCCCCAGAAGTTGGGTACCTGGATAAGATGGGCATTCCTAAATCCTGAGGGAAACACTAAACTTTTGGTAAGGCAATATGCATATAGGTCATTTGTTGTTTTAACCCTTTTCTCTCCAACTGTTATGTTCCTATGCATAAATTATCATATTTTATATTTTGAAGTCTGATGTTGCTGCATTTTCTTACTGTTTACAGCTCCCGATGGGAAGTCTTTTGCAGGAATCAAACCTAGTTGGGCCTGCTAAAGAAACACAGCTGGTGAACAAGCATGCTGTGGCCTGGAGACCCAGTTTAAAAGTGGGGTGAAATTGTGGAAGAGATGGACTGTACCACCCCTAGCCATGGCAAGGCTGGGGTTCAAACATATTTTTGCTGCGTACAGAATTCCAGAGGTAAAGGGTCACTACTATTAATACCTTATTTCTCCATCCCTTCAAGCTTTTGCCTTAGGGTATTTAACAAACATTCCCTCTGAGCATAGTTGTCACAGTGAAACACAGAAAGGAAGAAGGTATCCAACTCACCTTGGGCAAAAAACTTTCATGACAATGCAAATCCCTTGTTAGGTGTGTATTTCAAATATTTTTATTCTCTATCCCAATTTCTAAAACAAAGAACTGTGCAACTAGTTTAAATTGAATTCAATTTTTAAAAATATAAAGTTTGGGCCCAGAGCTTGTGTGTCAAGTTTTATCTTGAAGCAAAATTTAATGGTGAAATAATAAAGAAAATAAAACCAAGTGTCCCTGAAGGAAAATAATGCATATATGGTAGTTTTTTAACTATATGGATGACAACAAGGTGCTATAATACATGCTTCTTCACCACAAATATCACTGTACGAGTTTATTTTCTTTGGCGATACTACTACCCATGAACCATATGTTAGTGCTGGAGGGCAAAGGTAAGGAGAGACAAAGACAATTTTCCCCCTTATCTATCAATTCCTCTTCTCAGGAACATCCACCGGTTTTCACAGCTGGGTTAGATTCTCTTCTCAGGGGACTACAGAGGCAGCTAATGCTATTAATAGCAGTGAGGGCCCTGCTTCTTGGGAGCCCAGCTCTACCTTTTATCAGAAAGATATTTTTCCAGACTTCTAAGGCTAACCATAATAACAACATTAAAGAAGTGTTTAATTGCATTTTAATGTAGTAATGCAGAATAGGCATTTAAACTGGATGGAAGGGTTAATCTTGGCATGCTGATGAACATCTCTGTCCCAAGAAAAGAAGAGGGTTGAGAGAAGGGATGTGTCAGATTGGCAGATAGGTTTGTCTTAGAGAAGAGTATTTGGGAGAACAAGAATTGCCATGTTGGGCCAGATGACTGGTCCATCTAATCCATTATTCTGCCTCTAGTGGTGGCCTGTACCAGAGGCTTCAGTGCAAGATATAAGAAACTCTGTGGTGATAATTTATGGAATAATTTTCCCAGTGAGAAAATTTCTCTCTCACCCTGTGCAGTGAGCAGTTGGCTGATGCCTCAAGCATGAGAATATAATGTTTTATAATTTCACTAAGGTTTTTCGCATTTTTGGGAAGGGATCACCAGCAAGAGTAGACAGGAAGGACAAATTGGAGATAAGACAGAAAAGGACATTCTATATTCCATGACATGTTAAGGAACTAAGTACCTCAAATGTGTCTGCAGATGCCCTTGAATCAATTTTTGAATGCTTTGTGAAGTTAATCTAGTGGCATGTACCATTGATTTATATGCCTCTGATGCAGTTTCTGATCTATCTTTATGGAACTTTTCTCCCATGAAGTAGGGTTGAAATTTAGGTATGAGGCTGATATCCTTAAATGTTTGGTTGTTTCAAAGCAATTCATTGGTTCATATCAGATAACCAGGATATAGTATGAGAGAATGTGTCCTATGATTTGGAATCAAGATTAAATGAAGGGGGCGGGGAAGAGGTCAAAGGGGGGAACAAAAATTTTTATGATTTGGGAAAGACTTTTCCGGGGAGGGCACATTTTTCTAGTGTTCTAAATTCCATCTTATCCTCACGAAATGTAAGACAGGGCACTTCAATGGAGAAGATTCACAAGTTTGTATTTCAAATTCTTACAGCTAAAAGTCTCATACAGGTAGTCTATCCAGTGATTAAAGAATGATTTTGTAGGTTAGGAGACTGGAGTTTTGTTCCTGGATCTGTCACTGACATGTAAAGGGCCTTACTTAAACTCTGTGTCTCAGTTTCCCCATTTGTAAAATGGGAACAACACTTCACCTCCATTATGAAATACGAAGATCCTAAACTGAAGTCCACACGATGTAACTATAAGGTATTATAGTTATAAAGCAGAGTAGCATGAAAATGACAGGAGCTTAGTTTCTGGTGTCTCTATATGCTTTGCACACTTAATAAGACTACATGTTTCATTTTTCAATTAAAGATTAAAATAATTTGCCAAATGTGCATTCCTTTCTCTCAAAACCTCTAAAGAGGCATATGTTTACTATGTACAGCGTAACCTGTTTTTAACCTCACATCTTCTTTCAAAGATTAAGCACAAAATTGTTTTACAACAGGAAATCAGAGTTCATTTCCTGTTTTAACAAGGATAATCCCTTGACCAATAGGCACAAATATTCAGTCCTCTTTATTGTCAATTAGTGCATTATTCATCATATATTACACAATTTAATGAAGGAAAGCAAGTTGCTGGGAAACATTATTAAGTTCAAAATGTCTTTCACCTTATTTATCCGGACTCAATAAAACAGTTCAGTTACTGACTAGCAGCCTCCAGCTAGATTCCTGCTAGCGGCCCTTAAATCACTTTTAAACTCAAAATAACATATTTCCAAACTCATACATATATACACTAAATATTTTCCATATTCATATATAGATAGGAAGAATTTGAATAATTTGACACGAACTCCACTTTTTGAATTTTTGGCTGCTCACAAGGGACATATCAGATATTTGTCTCTCCAAATCATATGACTAACAACCATCTGATAAATGATTTATAGAAAGCAAAGAATGATCAGCAAAATAAAAATCCCAAGAGGTATTCTTCCAACAAACTTGACACACTATTTGTACATTTAGTTCTATCTGCCTTCTACAAAGGTAGCACATTCAACATACATAATCACACAGCTTTTAATATTACGTCAAGAGAATTGGTAAATTAATAGCATGAAAATATAGGGCCTAATCCAAAGTGCACTGGAGTCAATGGGAGTCTTTCTAGAGGTCTGAATGGTTATCGAATCAGGCCTTTGTTTTCCCCCAAACCAAATATGAACTCAAACACACAAAAAGGCAGTGCCGCAGTGGCTGTTGACCAGTGGCAATCTTCTTAAAATGTTAAGCACTATTGGGATCAGCCAGCAGATTGCCACCTATAAAAATGCAGTGGCAGAAGGGAGCCTTTTCCGGCTCTGTCTTCACCATCAGTGAACGCACACGATACACTGTGGGTAAACTGCCCAAAAACCCTAACTTCCCATTGCTGGGTTGCAATTCAGTACATGAAGAGTTTGCCCCTTCGTGTTATGTTAGTTGCAAATGAAGCTGAAGCCAAAAATCTACTATTCGTTTTAGTCCCAAATGGCACCTCTCATGTGCAGCTGTGTTATTTTCTTGTTGTAAGTCTTTTAAGATATCTGAAAACAAGCTACTATGCATTGTCTAAAGAGTTCCTACCTCCACAGAAGATCCTCATCTCTTTTGTCCTTTTATAACTGCTAAAAAGACAACCTCTCTCCTGCACTGTGGTTATCATCAGTATTGCATCAGAGACAGGTGAATGAAATGTTCAGAAAGAGGGTCCATGTTGGTAGATGACATTACAACATGACTGTACTGTCACACATTATGGTTAAAGTATAACTAAATCTGTAGCCAAAATTTTGAAGCATGGACCTTAACTGTCCCCGTACTGTACTAAAACCATGGATGTAATGATAGTATAATGAATTCCAGTAACTCCTCACTTACAGTAGTCTCAGTTAACATTGTTGCATTATTAGGTTGCTGAACTATTAGAGAACATATTCATCTAAAGTCATGCAATGTTCTGTTATAAGGTTGTTTGGCTTGCCCTGCTCCACCTGCCCACCCGGCGCTCCTCCTGGGGAGCGGGGTCGGTGGCTTGCCCCACTCTACCCACGCGGCATTCCAGCCGGGGAGCGGGAAGACCTCCAACCCCGCTCCCCAGCAGGAGCACTGGGCGGGTGGAATGGGGCAAGCCCCCACGCCTCAACCCCGCTCCCCTGCTGGAACACCCAGTGGGTGGAGTGGGGCAAGCCCCTGCGTCCCGAACCCACTCCCCGGCTGGAACACCCGACACTAAACTCCAGCCTCAACCAAGCTTCAAAATCATAATTGGTGAGTACAATATTAAATTGTTTGTTTAAAATTATTTAAAACTCATACTGTATATGTATATAATGTCTTTTGTCTGGCAAAAAAAATTTCCCTGGAACCTAACCCCTGACAAAGTCATTCTTATGGGGAAATTGGATTTGCTTAACGGCGTTTCACTTAAAGTAGCATTATTCAGGAACATAATTACAATGTTACTGTATAGTATAATAGGACTTGGTCCGGCCACATTGCCCAGACAAACCATACTAGAACTCAGGTTGTCCGCAATACAATTTTAAACCATATTTCAGCACAGTTCACCTCATCTGAGAACTCTGGACACACAGAAACAAAGTGAAAATGACTATCAATAAAAATCAGACTAGCTCCGCTGTACAACCTGAGCAAAGTGCTAGAAATCCAAAAAAACCCTCCTGCATACACGGGGAAAAATAAACTAGTTAAAATTCTTTCAGTATCAATAATGGCGACTTAGATTAATAACACAGTTGCCTATAATTACAGTATGTAATTTACATATAATACCTGTTTAAACTGGGGTGGAGAAGGGAGATTTTAAAATTCAATGTCAGAGATGGATTAAGTTAAGCGACCTAATTACTGACTAAGGTGAAATATAAGACCCTTTCCTGTCTATAAACATGTGCCTAATTTAAAAAAATCCATGTAAATGAATTTTTTTAAAGTGACAATTGTAAGACACATTTTATTTATTAAAATATTATATAGAGTTAAGAACCTGCATATCATCTTTTAACTTCATGTTAGAGCTGCATATTGAAAATCCTTGGAAAAAAGAGACCTATGAAACCTCACAGAGTGCACTTGTGATTTTTCATCATAAGGTGTCCTTTGAAGTCTTTAGCTATATGTTTAAATACTGTCATATTACAATAATTCTCTTTAATGGGGGTCATGCCCATGGAGTATATATGGCTAGGGATACTCTTGCTTTGTATATGCAGAACTAATTCCTTAGTACAAGCACTTTGAGTGTGACAGCTCTTAGGCACACTGAACTGGGCAAATACAGCTCTTTGCTGCAAAAGATTAAATAATCCACCAAGTCAAAGGCTTTTTGTTTTTTTGCGGTGCTAAGATCCATTGTCTAAGTTTACAAATTGAGCTATGTCCACCTCCTGCCCAGAAACAGTTTTGCAAAGCAGTGACACAGGTGACTACTTAATCTGCAGAAGTGATGCACTGGGCTATGCAAATGTTATTTCTCAACCAGAAGTGTCTTAGCCGTTTCAGGGTATAATGCACTCTGCTAAACTCAACAGATGTTGGACCTTGATCAATCTAAAAGCAATTCAGAATGGTGCAGAGGAAATTCAGTATGTTGTAACTTGTTTTATTGGTGCCCTGCAGCTGGGTTTAGGCTTGAATTTAGAATAAAGTTCCACATTTGTCAGCATAAAAGGAGGTGGGTTAGCAGTACTTCTGGCACTAAAATCTTCTAAACCTGGCTGTCAACAGAAACTAAATATGTACTATTTATGGAGAATGAAAATACCTTGAGTATATGTCAAGAAATGGTATGTGCCAGGTGATTTTTCCTCTCCCTGTTTTCTGTTTTTCTCATTGATTTAAATAAGCATTTGTGCAACAATGACATAACTAGATATAAATGTGTGTGAGAGAGAGACAATTATCTTGTGCCTTTGCTCTACTCTTCCAATGCTTCAGGCAAACAGCAGTTAAAGTTAGACTTCATGAAGAAGTCGGAGTTGGCTGTCCTATTAAATACATGGCCTTCTACCTTTAATGCTATTGTTAAATTCCTTAGATTTTTGTAAAGTATGCTAGCAGCTCTTTATCAATCCAACTACACCTATTGGTTTTTTCCATCTATTTCATATGCTCATTCAAAGAATTCCTTAATAATCAGCAGTGCCGTCTCCACTGCACTGAAACTACTCTGATTAACTGGTCTAATGACCTCTTCATAGCCAAGTCTCAAGGCCTGTACTCTATCCTCATTGTTCTTTCTCTCTCCGTTGCCTATGACACTGTTGCACTAGTGTTGGTCCCAGAATATTGGAGAGACCAGGTGGGCGAGGTAATATCTTTTATAGGAGCAACTTCTGTTTTATTTCACCCACCTTGTCTCTATGGCATTATTGGTTATAATTCTTGTCAAACTTAACATGATTTACACTAAGCTTATCTTTCCTTCCAAACCATCCCCCCTCTCCCATTCTCTGTCGTTGGCAATACCCCATCCTCTCACCAGACTCATAACCTGGTGTTCATCCTTGTCTCTTACCTCTTCCTTGCCCCACACATTTAGGCTGAGTCCAAACGCTGCCATTTCTCTCTCTTTAACATATCTAGAGTCTGACCTTTTCTTTCTTTCCACTCAGCTACAACTTTCATTCAGATCCTACCATCTCCTGCCTTTTCCTCTCTGTCCTACCCTAAATACACATATCACCCCTTCAATCCATTCAAAATGCAGCTGCTGAGATAGTTATGAATACATAAAAGCACCTCTTTCAGTCCTTATTTTCCATTGCATCAGATTTCAAACTTCATTTTGTCCTCACCTTTAAGAATCTTCATCACTCTATCTACACTGATCTGCTCATCTTTTATCACATTAACCGCCATCATTTGATCAGTGTGTTCAGCTTTCTCCTGCACACATCTACATACTGTCCCTTATACATGGAATATCCTCCCTGAATTAATCCATAAAGCCAGTTCCCTCTCCATCTTCAAATCCCTCCCCAAGACCTATTTCTACTGTAATGTCTACAGGAAAGCAGCCAAACCAATGAGGCTAGGTTGCGTGGTGATTGGAGACAGCTCATATTATTAAAACTTTCCAATTTGAAAGCATCATGTTATGCAATAGCTAACCTGTGTAACCAAGTGATCTTGTCCTCTTCCCCAACTCTCACTTCTATTTATTTGTCACATCTCATTTCAAACTAGATTGAAAGCTCTATAAGCAGGGATCATTTCTGCATGTGTGTTTGTGCAACACAATGAGGCTTCTTAGTGTTATCACAATACAGACAGAAGCATAATACTTACAGGACAAGTTGTGCAACTGAGATCAAGGGGTGCACTCTTCAGCCTGTTACCCTTTAGCCTAGAGTTTAGCTGGGCACTATTTCTTTGTGAGCATGCTAAAGATTGTACTTAAAAGCTCTTCTTAACTTAGACAGTTTGCAAGCTAGTTATAAAACTCACCACCATATACATTTTAAAAGGATAACTCCTCCACACCACAGGATGGCTGGCCCTTTAAGAGGAATTGGGCTCAGACCCACTTGTGACTAATCAGCTGCCTCCCGGCTGGGGCGGGTGATCTTCAAACTATCACCTGATCCCTGGCCTCACAGCTTCAGCTGGTAGGCAGCTGATCGGACATAGGTGGAGCTGAGCCCAACTCCCCTTAAAGAGCCAGCCACACTGGCACCCCCTCACAAAGTGTATTTATGTTATTAGTCACAATAATAAGATGCCAATAAATTGTAAATGCACTAGTGGTGTGAAAAATTCCTCTCCTCACAAAGCACTTAAATAGTTTAGTCTATTAAGAGGCCTCCTTTAAATACCATCCAAGGAATTATTTTAGCATGGCAGACTGCAGGGCAGGCTAGGCCTGGGCCAGGCTGTCTCCTCATTGTGGGCCACACTTGGAAATTAACAAGGGCTTTATAATTCTTATAGTTAGTGTTAAATCAGGCAAGGAGATGGGCTGTCCCAAGAATCACTGCTAGCAGAGTGAGAGCATATCATTTCACAATTCATCACACAGGGTCTGGTGGTGTTTTCTGCGTGAAGGGGAGGAATAACATTCTGTGACAGGCTGACCTTTCCTCCAGATAGGTCAGTACACAGCATCTGTGACATTCCAGGTCTTGCCTGGTGCAGAAGGCTGTGCATATTTTCAGATGCATCTTGCCTTATAAATAACATTAACCTGTATTTAAAAATTTTTATTTAAAATATGACATGGGATGTAAATGTTTCAAGTTCATGGTGATGTTATCAGAGATGAATCACGGCAAAAGCTGTAGTTGTACTATGAATACCTCACAATTAATGGCAAAGTCAAATACGTTTTCTTTCTCATCTCTTAAAGAAGAGACATTTTTTGCATGATTGAAAATACTGTTTCTTAACTGAACCAGAATGCAGTAAAAGCTTGCATACTCGTGCAGTATATGGAACAGAGCAACAACAACAAAAAAGGCTTAACTGAAAAGTGAGAAAGTACAAAACTGCAGTGGCTTTCTGAGGGTGGGTAGAATCACATTACAACATCGAGTAATTCTCCACCCAGGCATTACTAGTGAATGACTTCACTGGTTTCCTAAACATACTCCAACAGCCTTCCTGCCTCCACTTTGTAAAGCCAAGCAATGATGTCAACAGTCCACCTGTGAGAGTGATGCAGCCTGTGGGTCAGGGTCACAGGGAACCGTGATAAAAGCCATGCAGCGTTAATTACATAAACCTCTTGTTTTACTGCTGATTTCCTCTGATAAGACTCAGTTCATTTTTCCTGGAAAGACTTCTACGCTGAAAGGGAAACAGAGCCAAACATAACACAAAGCTAACACTGCTTACAGAATGTGAAGACACACCATGTTTGTGTTACACAAGAAGCTATATGTCCCATTTCAATGCTAGGTTAAATATGAATTGTATTAATTTACACATTCTAGTGATACAAAGTTAAATCACGTTTGTTATTGCAAATAATTGCTGAAAGAGAACTTATTACTTTTTTTTTTCTTGAAAATACTCTTTCAGGTTCAGTTTGTTCTTATAGTAGAGAGCTTTGAGCCATGTCAATTAAAGCAGAGTTATAATAAGCTGTTTGCTGTACTAAAGCGATTAACAAAAACAACTGAACAGCTCTTCCATGTTGAAGTGAACGGAATACTTACAGGTGAAAATGATACTTTAAGACTACAGTGTGATGCCTGACACTTAATTAGTATTAGAATTATCATTGCAGTTTCAATGAATGTGTTGTGCTGTACTGTAGAATTAAAAGATTTCCGAACACCTTAAGGGTCTCTGCAGATTAAATATTAGGATCCTTGTCCCTTCCCTAACTGAACCAACAACTAACAAAATAATTATTTTTAAAATACTGTGTTTCTTCTTCATAATCTAATCCAACCTGATCTCAAAATGGGATGTTTTCCCAAGTACTATCTATTTTAAGGATAATACCATAGTATCTGAATAACCCTTCTAAGTTTTTTTTGACTAACCAAATGTTTTCAGGTGGCTTCCTTACATATGTAGACTAAATGACTCCGAAATATTGAGCTATGCAAGAAAGTATAATGCCTGCAACTCCTAGGGCTCAATGAAACACAAATGTGCTGACAGCATAGCACTTCCAGAGCATGGAACATCTGGATGAGAGTGAAACAGAAAAATGCACTAAAGTATCACTACAGTTTGTTTAATGACAATCATAACCTTTAATTCTGTAATGTGAGTGAGTGATAACTCTTTATGAGTGATCCTTCTAGAAATCTGATTCCAGAGCTCCAAAAGGCTACTAAAACCAGGAACTTCATAACAGGATCTATATTTTTAAATATACATTTATTTTCATTTAATTACATTTAGTTTGTATAGAACAACAAGAGTTTTAAGGAGCTTATTTTAAAAGTTTACTTTACTTTTTATATAAAGTAAAAATGAATAAACTAAGAGCCACAGAAGAAATCTTTTTGGACTCCTTAGTGGTCACTGGATTATAATGTCTTGCTTAACAAGTTTACAAGTGCCAACAAATCTTTAAAGAGGGGCTGTTATGATTACCTTATGTAAGCAACATTAGAAAAACTAGTTAAAAGTATACTATTGAAAACAATCAACTAAACAACAAGAAAAGAGGAAATTGTAGAATTAATATGACTTGCATAGAATCATGTGATCATTCTGTTTGTATGTTACATGCAGTGTCTGTCTATTTAAACTATAACTCTCTGGACACTTACTCTGTGTACACAATAGGGGGCTTTAGGTTCTGTTGGAATACAAAACATAATAATAAAGAATGACTAAAAGTACATACAGACATACTGTAGGTTACACATTAAATTGTCTGTTCAGTTCTTGATATGAAAAAGATCTGCATATGAGCACTAAGTCTCTCATTAAAGAGAGTGTGCCTGGCTCACATGTGCCTTTCAAAGTCTGTCCAGTCAGAAATTACATATGCAAAATCTGCTCTATGATCACCTAAATTTCGGTTCCAGGCTTGAAACTGGCATAACTGTCCCAGATGGACAAACACTATAGAAGGCACACTTTAGCCCTTATTCTGGCCACCACTGACCCATGGACAACCCTCCCCATGCACATTACTGCAGTTAGGCCTAACAGTAATCTGCATAAGACACAGATTTATGCTGAGTCAGGGCTAGTATGCACTAAAACATGCATACTAAGCCTCATTACTATGCCCAACCCCAGCACATCCTTCTCTGGCAACCTAAAGAGTAGCATTTCCATGAATTTGATGAGGCACCAGACAGAATCTGACTTTCACTTCCCCACATGGCCATATGTATGTGTACAGTCCAAGCTGGAATTTGGCAGTAAGAAGAAAATTTTTAATTATTTCATTCTATAGTCAGTAATTCGAGTTTAGTCTTATTCATCAAAGTATCGGATGTTATGAGTATCATTTACTAACTGTACATGGAAGGGTCCAACCATATGATTGACAGCACTTTTAGAAAATCCTAGCAGCCACTGTGCCGCACTTGTGGTGAATGCACTTACCCATGTCATGTACATAGAAAGCATATCCCCAAGGTCAGTGAGTCCTAATGACACAGTTCCCTGAACTCCAGGACCTCTCCTCCTCAGGAACAACTTCCTTCCTTGCTTCTAACATTTGATTGTTTCAGAGGGAATTTAAAACAATAAGTTAGATGCTCTCAGCCATTCCCCAGTGCTCTGCCTTGTAAGGAAATCATGCTGCGTTCTGGGAAGATGAGATAACACCAGGCAAGTGTTCTCCTCCGGAAATGCAGTAATGCCTGTGTCCCTTCTCTAGCACCATTCCATGATTCAGCTACAGGACTAGTAATAGCTCATGCCATGTGATGTCAGAAGTGGGTCACAAACAAATTTTATATGGCTGGCGATAAGGACAGCAGCTTCTAGGAATCACAACAGTACACCAAATGAAAAAGTAGAGTGTTACATATTATAAGCCTTGTACTCTAAGCTGTTACTTTTAAGGGATGGGTAGGAAGAAAATGTTTCTATAATGAACAGAGTTACAAAGTTATTCCTAAAAATGCAATGATGGGTTCTTATTAGTATCTTATACTTTATGCAGACATAGTAGAATAGCTGATACTGGCAAATATACTTAAAAATACGCATGCAAATGATTCAGTCCATCCATCTAAATCCAGCAGGCTGTGGATACAGGCTGAAATTTTTAGGAAACTAAGGAAGCCAGGCATGTAAATCTCATTTTCTGTGTGATATGGGTGCTTAACTCCCTTAAGCTCACTTGAAAATGTCCAAAACACCAACACAAGAGCTACTTTTTGAAATGAAATGTGAAACTCCAGCTGAGGAATTACACTAGCCCATCTTGTTGTACTGGCCTGGAGCCAAAAAGCACAGAAGAATAAAATGATTTTTAAAACATGAACTCTCTGGGATCACTTATATAACAAATGAAAACTCACTTAATTACTTATAGTTTGTTGCTCTGAATAGCAAAAGGGAAATGTGCTTTCATGACAAATTGTGTTATGAAGAGAGAGAAGAGATACATTTCAAGCCTAATATTTGTCACTCACCGTTCCTACTAATGGGTAGATGAACCCAGCTCCGATGCTGGCCCGCACATCACTAATAGGAAGAATGAAGCCAGTTGGAACACCTTTCCTCTCAGGCTGGTGGGAGAGGGACAGGTGAGTTTTTGCCATACAAATTGGAAGATTTCCAAAACCCTGACAGAAGAGAAAGAAGGAAGAAATATTATTTGTAAGGTTATTCACAGATTAATACAGTCACAGACTCCAAGGCAAGAAGGGACCATTGTGATTATCTACTCTGCCTTCCTGTCTAACTCAGGCCACAGAACTTCCCCAAAATAATTCCTGTTTGAGCAAGAGCCTCTCTTTTAGGAAAACATCTAATTCTGACTTTTAAAGTTGCAAATGAAGTCCCCAACCTGCAGCATCTTGCCTGTTACACATCTACTCAATCATCTGTTTTAGGATTAAATAAAGGTACCCAGTTTTCAAACATGTAGACACACTCACAATATTTAAAAGAGATGCTTGACCAGAATGACTGAAAAGCCTTGGTACAAATAGCATCTATGATATGCAATCTAGCAGTAACTGATGCCTTAACAGGAAAGCGATTGTGATTAACCACATGGAAGAAACAGTTTGTACAAATGAAATTTATCTTGAAAAAAAGATTATTGATCCATGTGCTGTGGCTTATACACCAGCCTGAAAAATCAATAAACACAAATGTTGATGTATCAGATAAGAAAAAAGTTGAATTAATTATATTCTATCAAATATAAAATCAAACCTGTCCAATTTTTGGCCCAATTCTCCAGTACCTTGCAGTTTGTGTCGATATTTACACTTGTGCAAAGTGAGTCTTAAGGAAATGACTACATGGTGGTGGCGAAGCACAACAGAGGGCTGTGATTTGTAAAGTATTCTGACGTTTAGTACCTATCTTTAAAATGGGGAACAAGGAAAACCTGGGGAATTACAGACCAGTCACTCTAATTTCAATACGTGGAAAGATACTGGAGCAAATTATTAAACAATCAATCTGTAAGCATCTGGAGGATAAAAGGATTATAAGGAAAAGTTAGCATGGGTTTGTCAAGAACAAATCATGACAAACCAACTTAATCTTTTTCCTTGAAAGGATTACTGACCTAGTGAATAAGGGGGAAGACTAGACATGATATACCTTGATTTTAGAAAGGGTTTTCACACAGTTCCGCAAGACATTCTCCTAAGTAAACTAGAGAAATGTGGTCTATATGAAATTACTATAAGGTGGGTGCACAACTGGTTCAAAGACTGTAGTAAAAGAGTAGTTAATCAAAGGTTTGCTATCAAACTGGGAGGACATATCTAGTTGGGTCCTATGTGGGGGTCAGTCCTAGATACGGTACTATTCAACATTTTCATTAATGACTTGGATAATGGAATAGAGAGTATGCTTATCAAATTTTCAGAAGACACCAAGTTGGCAGGGATTGCAAGCACTTTGGAAGACAGGTTTAAAATTCAAAATGACCTTGACAAATTGCCGAATTGGCCTGATTTCAACAAGATGAAATTCAATAAAAACAAATGCAAATTTCTTCACTTAAGGAAGGGACAATCCAATGCACAACTACAAAATGGGGAATAACTGGCTAGACGGTAGTACTGTTGAAAAGGATCTGGGGGTGATAGTGGACCACAAATTGAATAGGAGTCATCAATATGATGCAGCTGCAAAAAGGGTTAGTATGATTCTGAGATGTATTAACAGGAATGTTGTATGTAAGATGCAGGAGGTAACTGTCCTGCTCTACTCGGCACTGGTGAGACCCCAGCTGGAGTACTGTGTCCATTCTGGGCATCACAATTTAGGAAGGACGTGGACAAATTGGAAAGAGAGCAGCAACAAAAATGATACAAGGTTTAGAAAACCTGACCTGTGAGGAAAAGTTGAAAATATGGGGAATGCTTAGTCTTGAGAAAAGAAGATCAAGGGGCAACCTGATAACATTGTTCCAATATGGTAAGGGCTGTTCTAAAGAGGATGGTGATCAATTGTTCTCCACGTCCACTAAAGATACGACAAGAAGTAATGGGCTTAATCTGCAGAATGGGAGATTTAGGTTAGATATTAGGAAAAAAAATTCTAACTCTCAGGGTAGTTAAGCTCTGGAACATGCTTCCAAGGGAGGTCATGGAGTTCCCATCATAGGAAGCATTTAAAAACCAGTTGACAAACACCTGTCAGGGATGGTCTAGGTTTACGTGATCCTGCTGCAGTGCAGGGGTCTGGACTTGACGACATTTCGAGGTCCCTTCCAGCCCTACATTTCTATGATTCTATGTTGTTCTCTATCTGCCCCTTGTAGACTCTGACAGTTGCAGATACTTAGTTCATGTTAACATAGCTCCCTTTGAAATAATTAACGTCAATTGCATTCATGCACTTTACAAATCACAACCCTTCAATGCACTTTGCCATGTACACAAGCCCCAAAATGGACCGTATTGATGTGATAACATTTTACAACCACTTTGTACTCCATTTGCACAAGTATAAGTATAAGGTGCAAGGCTGTGGAGAATCAAGTCCAGTGTGTTCTTGATTGTGTGCCTTGATGTCACTTTTACCTGTTTGCTGTAACGACTGATTTGAGATTGTGCTGCAGGAGACAATTCTATATCCTCAGCTCCATAAACCTTCTGAGCTATGATCCTTATTTTTTCAATAATAGGAAGCTGTAGAAACAAAGATGAGCACAAAAATATTAATAGAGGTTATTGAGGGACTAAGATACTCTGTATTGAGGGTTTGTCCAAGTCTCTCAGTCAGATTCAGTCCAGAGGTAGGCAGGTTTCCTCTGGTAAGTGAAGGGCCTTTGTAATGGAAAAAGCATTATATAGGAGGAGTACACGGGGTGGAAAATGGTTTTGGCTGCTCCATGGTTTTGCGGGGGATGGAAGCCATAGGTGGTTTGTACATCCCCAAAACCAGGCAGTAATAGCCAGGCACAAGGCACAAGGTGGGGGGATGCACTGATTCCCCTGCCCTCTGGCAGAAATCCCAAAATAGTGGGGATGGCAACATCATCTGCCTTTCCTCAGAAGGGTGCAAGGGATTCTCAAACAAAATAGTATAAATTTACTTTTCATTTGCAGGTCTACATGAAGGGAGGAAATTCTTGGCTTAGTTTTAAGCAGCAGGAATTGACATAGGACATGAGCCAAAAAACTGCAGTGGATAACAGTGATCACTACCAGGATTGACTGGGGGAAGGGGGGCGCGGGGGAAGAGGGGAGGAGGAGACAGAAGAAGAGGGAACAATTGCACCAGGGCCGCAAGCTCAGGGGACCTCCAAAATGTCTGTGTAAAAGCACAATGGGAGAGGGTAGGGCCCCTGAAAACAATGTACTGGGGGCCTCAAATTTCTCTCAACAGACCGGATCACTACATAATTGCTATTTAAGTTTGCTATCATGATTAACAAAACTGCAGTTAATGTAACAAGGTACCGAGTGAATGCTTGTTCCTCAGAAGTAAAAGAAACTTTACAGCAGGGTACCATATAAGCACCTACGTTGTAAAGCACTTGGAGATCTTTGGAGGAAAGATGTTATAGAAATACAAAGCATTCTAGAGTAATATTTTAAAATCACATTTAATTTGATAATTGTCCAATTTTAAAAGTTTTACCATGAGGATTCCAGACCTCTTTTAAAGTAAGTACATTAGGAGGTGAAAACAATACTTCAAAAATCTGTAAACAAAGACCTGATAACCTCTCATTTCCCCTGAGCTTTTAAAGCAGAAATATTTATTTTGACTCTGAGAGTCAAGAAATTGTTTTGTGAACATTAGCACACAGAGCATGTGTGCACCAGCTTTTGTTTATAAGAGATCCCCAGTATCCCTTTAAAGATATCCTTATTACACAGAGCTATATCAACTGAACACAAGGGTTTGTGTCAGCCAGGCTCTTTCTGTGGCTCCTATTAGTTCTGATTTTATGATTTATTTTTGAAAGATAAAATTCCAAACTAGACCGACTTCACATTAATAGGATCTCCAGTACTAGGGGCATAGCAAGAACTAAAAGCTGGCTTGCCAGCCATTAGAATAAACTAAATCACAATACAAATAAGGCTTCTAAGTCTTGTCCCTAACTCTTCCCCCACACAAGTCTGGTAAAATGGGGTCTAATGAAAACCATGCCACTGGATATTTTTTTGAACATACCGACTACATGGCTACTGTCGTTTAATTGCATGGGATTATGTCACATTCTTGACTCCAGGCTTTCTAACAGATTCCAACCCATGCAATAAAATCTAATGAAGGTTGGAGATAATGCATCATAAATATCCCGGATGCAATTCTAAACTGAGTGGAATACTTCAGCTGGCATAGATAGCCATCATGAGACTAAACCTCTCCCATGACCATTATTACAATACTTTCATGTCAGCTGCAGTTGTAAATACAGAGGAAAAAATGCAAAATATCTCTGTTAACTTGTCTTTTGGGTGCTGCCTGGATGCAGCCAAGTACTCAAAGCCACAGCACAAGAAAACATTCCACTGTCTACTGTCAATAAGCTGACTGGCAGAGAACAGAAAGCCTCCTGTTGCCTCTTTGTCTGGTTTTTAAGAAACAGAATGTGTTAAAGTCACAATAACGTGTTCAAAAGTCAGAGCTGTTCATTTAGAGTCAAACTGCATTTGCTTCACAATACTACAGACTATTTTTCCAGAAACAGGCCACTCCAAGACAATTCTTGTAATTATTCCTCCAGTGACCATATTTCCAAACAAAGGGCCTATTCCTGCCAGATGCTGACTACCACCAGCTCTGATTACTTTAATCAGGACAGAGGTGTCCTGCTGCTTCCAGAAGTTGCTTAAAAACTTGCAGGATTGAGCCTATCAGTGGAGTTGTATGAGATAAACCAGTATACTGCTTTACAAGAATTTAGAATACTCCTCAAGCTCCTATTTAAACTACATTTGGGTAATGATAATGTCCCAATTTTTGAACGTTTGGCCAGGCAGAAACATAAAATTGTAAGAGTATGTGCAAGTGCAGTTTTCAAAGGTGGAGGAGGTTGTCACAAGAGTAAGACACGTATACAGTAATGGGGAGGCTAGTGGCTGAGGCCTTGCGTATATGCCTGAGCCTATTTTCAGAATTGCATGGAACTTAGTCAGGTTAAACTGGATGTGCGTAAGCTAAGTACTGTCTTGGCAGGAGCAAGTCACGAGCTCTCTAATCCAGGGATTCTCAACCTTCTTCTTTCTGAGACCCCCACAATATGCTATAAAAACTCCACAGCCCACCTGTGCCACAGTAACTGGTTTTCTGCATATAAAAGCCAGGGCGAGTGTTAGGGGGTACCAAGCAGGGCAGTTGCTTGGGGTCTCAGGCCACCAGGGCCCCCATGAAGCTACATTGCTCAGGGTTTGGCTTCAGTCGCGGGTGGCGGGGCTCTGGTCCTGGGCTTCAATCCATGAAACAAGGCTTCGGCTTTCTGCCGTGGGCCCCTGCGAGTCTAATGCTGGCCCTGCTTGGTGGCCCCCAGAAACCTGCTTACGGCCCCTCAGGGGACCTTTGACCCCTGGTTGAGAATCACTGCTCTAATCAGCCCTGACCTTGCTCTCACACACACTTTGCTTGAGTTTGAGGGGCACTGTACTGTGAGCAGGATTCCCCTCTTTATCTGAAGCTAACCTTTTCAAAAGGTATTATATTTTTTAGGGTCCCATGGCTATCCCTAATTAATACCAGTTCAGAGTTTGGAACTAAAAGTTTTCCTCCATGACTCAGACTTTAAGTAAAACATCTAAACAATTTAATGTAATTTCATGAATTATTTTCTAAATAGAAACCACAAGGTACAGTACGTGATGCATACACTCAATTCAATTAAAACAACAAAAAAACATTTATCAAGATCGAGGCTCTACTAATTGAAGTCAGTTTTTACTTATTTACCACATCAATGAGCAGGATATCTACATAACATTTATGAACAATTTATGATTCTTCTTGTATTTGCCTTTTAAGAAGGCTTATTGTCCCTACTTTCTCAACAAAATTATCAAACGCTTTGCTACTAAAATCCTATAACCTTAATAGGGTAATTAAGTAACATCTCCAACTACCAGGTCACTCAAAGAAACAAGAACAGCCTAAACATCTTTTTCATAACAAAGGTTTTATGCTATGAATTTTAAGTTACAATTAACGAAAACTCATCAAACAAAAACATTAAAGTTTCTTGTTTCTGTTCCATACTTAAACGATTCCACAAAATCCAATGAGATAAAAATTCTTAAGTGGAGAGGAATAGTCAGAAGAATCTGCATGCATAAAAATCCCAAACTGCAAGAACACAAATATTCTAGTAGTGTTGAAGAAGTGGCCACCAAATCAGAGAAACGATATTGAGTGTGCATTGTTAAGAGAATTCTAAGAGGAAAACAGCATCTTAAACAGCAATAATGTGCAATAACAGTCAGAGATGCCATGGCAATTCAATAGAAGTTGAGAGCATATTACAGTATAGGAACCAAAATTTTAATGATGTTAACAACAACCACCACCAACAACTTTCATAGGGCTAGATCCTGTAACTGATGGGCACAGGGATTCACATTTGCAGATCCAGTTGCAGGATCTGGGCCATACTTTGCACTTCCAAGGTTCCCAATTTAGCAAAGCATGCTTAACTTTAAGTCCATGGGACTTAAGCACATGCTGAATCAGGGCCACAGGGTAAAATTTTAAGATGTGCCTGAATAACTTAGGCTTCTAAGCCCCATTGGCAAAAGGGATTTGGACCAGATTTTTAAACATATTTAGGGGTCTAGTAGGATTTCCAAAAGCACTTAGGTACTTTATTCCCATTGAAATTAATAAGAATCTCACTAGCTGCCTATCTGCATCTTTAGGTGCCTAAAGAGCTTTAGAAATTTGACAATTAGAAGCCCAAAACTCTCAATCACAATGAGAATTAGACTCCTAAGTCACATTTTTTTTTTTAAACAATGTTATCCACAGTATCTTACATTGGATGCTGTTAACGCATCTCAAACAGCTTTACAATGCTCCTGCTATCTAGGCAAGTACTGCATCAACTCCATTTTACAAACAATTAAAAATCAAAATTAAAAAAATACCACAGCCATCTCCCCCCCCCGTCCCCCAGTGGTTTATATAAGGCTGTGGATGTTTTTACATAAACTGAATACATTTAAGCAGCTGATAAAGACATTTTCAGCAACCACCTCATTAATTTTGGTAGTTTTGGTGTCTTTAAAAGCAGTATAAATTAAAGATACTGGAGAACTCATTTCAGATGGGCTCCTTGTGCAAAATATAGCATGAAACAGTCAATGTACATTTATACTGAACATGACATGAAATGCAGTAGGGTCACATTGCATGCATACCTGTTGGTGCCATTCTAGGGGAACAACAGACTCTCACAGCTTTGTCAGAAAGCATACATATTGCCAGAAAGTGACACATTTGGAGATATCTGAGGTGCATGCTTCAACCCATAAGAATGCAGCATGTGGAAACAAGTTCATTCAAATGACAAGTCACGAACATCATGAATATGATTAACTTTTTAGCTCCAAGAGCTGGATATAACTCCCATCCTGCAGCATTTAATATAGTACGGCAAAATGCAGCAAGTGCTATTGCGACAGTCACAAAAATATTAAACTTTATTATTTTAATACAAAATAATTACACTGAGGAATCCACCTGAATAAAACTACATATGCAAGATATACAGTAGAACCGCAGTTACAAACACTAATTACAAACTGACTAGTCAACCACACACCTCATTTGGAACCTAAGTATGCAATCAGGCCGCGGCAAAGACAAAAAAAAGCAAATACAGTACAGTACAGTGTTAAATGTAAACTACTAAAAAACATACATGGAAAATTAAAAAAAAGAGCTGACAAAGTAAGGAAACTGTTTCTGTACTTGTTTCATTTAAATTAAGATGGTGAAATGCAGCATTTTTCTTCTGCACAGTAAAGTCGCAAAGCTGTATTAAGTCAATGTTCAACTGTAAACTTTTGAAAGAACAGCCATAACGTTTTTTCAGATTTACGAACAACTTCCATTCCCAAAGAGTTTGTAGCTCTGAGGTTCTACTGTAGATAATAAATAATATATTACAAAATATTTATCGTAACATCTGAACAAGAGCTCTGTATAAGCTCAAAAACTTGTCTCTGTCAGCAACATAAGTTTGTCCAATGAAAGATATTACCTCACCCACCATGTCTATCTAATACCCTGGGACCAACATGACTACCATAACACTGCAAACTATATATGCAAAGATAGTGGTAATAACAATAATAATCTATTAACAAAGATTACCTCTAAACTAGATTGCAGACTATTCTGACTCCTCAATACTTAGTCCAACTTTAATTATGACTTTGAATGTATCCCAGTCATGAAAGCTATTTGGAGATGTACAGTAATGGTAACAAAATATCTAGGGGCAAAATTCACCTATTTCCTGATACAATCGTTAAAGGAGAGATTTTAAGAAGCTCTCAGAATAGGCCTAACTCTGCTCCCATTGAACTCGGGGGTAAAATTCCTGTGGACTTCAATGTGGTCAGAGTTAGATCAATGCTGAGCGCTGCTGAAAATCTCATCTGTAAAGATCTGACTTCACACACTGTTCCACTGCTGCTTTCATAGAGTTCACTGCTGAACTGTGGGTGATTATTAGTAAGATAAAGGACATTTTGTTTGGGTATGATGATGCTGTTGTCTAAAACCACCTCTGACCTGAAAGATTCGTATACGAACATATTGTCTGATTCTAAAGTTTTGGAATTTAAATTTTTTTACTTTAATGGATTTGCTTAAACTGCTTTATATATTGGACATTTATATGCCAATATGCGTATTTATGACACCTAATTCCTGCACTGGTAGATATTTCTAAGACTGCTCCTTAAATTTTCCAGGAAATTTTTAAAAGATTTTGTCAAGTTTCTAAATTGTATTATGGTTCTGTTTTTGTTTACTGCACTGTCTTGACAGTGTTATCAAGGTGTTGTCATGCATGTTTAACTGTGAAAATATCAACAACAGAAAAATGAAAATGTATTACTGTGTTACTAGCAAAACCTGAACTAAAATTACATTGAAAATAGAAATACTTTTTCAGGTGACCAAAAATTATATTATATCATTACATTAACAGCAGTTTCATTAATGAAGTTTAAAATGCTAATACTATCATGGAGTGGATTTTGATAATATTCATTCAATTTATTAAATGTTTGAGCAGAGTTGCCTTCAGGTTTCACCCTTCTCATGAGTCACCTTCCCTTTATCAGGCCAAGTTATAATAATCTCAGTGTGATTCAAAGAAACCTAGATCTCATTCCCTTTACTAGTGAGCTAGGCTTGAAAATCTTCCCAATACTTACTAGCCCAATGATTAAATCTAGTAGCCAGGGCTACTATGTGCCTTCCGTCCCACCACCAAGTCACCCCAGAACCGTTTCCTGTAATGTAAATGAATAGCACAGCTTTGCACTAATTATTACTAGGGCCCTATCAATTTCATGGCCACGAAAAACAAGTCATGGACTGTGAAATCTGGTCTTTCCACCTTGAAATTTTGTGTGTGCTTTTACCCTATGCTATACAAATTACACAGGGAGACCAGCGTTTCTCAAATTGGGGGGCCTGACTCAAAAGGGAGTTGTGGGGGGGTGTCACAAGGTTATTTTAGGGGGGTAGCAGTATTGCTACCCTTACTTCTGCGCTGATTTCAGAGCTGGGCAGCTGGAGAGTGGCAGTCGTTGGCCAGGTGCCCAGCTCTGAAGGCATTATCCCAGCAGCAGCAGCACAGAAGTAAGGGTGGCAATACCATACCATGACACCCTTACTTCTGTGTTGCTTCCTTCAGAACTGGGTGGCCAGACAGTGGCGGCTTCTGACTCAGGGCCCAGTTCTGCAGGCAGCAGTGTAGAAGGGTGGCAATACCATACCATGCCATCCTTACTTCTGCACTGCTGCTGGCAGTGGCTCTGCTTTCAGAGCTGAGTTCCTGCCTGTAGCCACCACTCTCCAGCTGCCCAGCCAGCAGCAGCATCGCAGAAGGGTAGCAGTACCCAAACCACCCCCCTGCAATAACCTTGCGACCCCTCCCCCAACTCCTTTTTGGGTCAAGCGCCCTACAGTTACAACCCCTGAAGTATCAGATTTAAATAGCTGAAATAATGAAATTTACAATTTTTAAAATCCTATGACCATCAAGATGATCAAAATGGACTGTGAATTTGGTAGGGCCCTACTTATTATGTAATGTACTTAATTCCAACATCGTCAACACACTTTCTATTTACAAATGTAATTTACAATGGCTCTCATTTATAATGGACTCTCACATCCCGGCCTTACTCACTGACTTCCCCCCATCCCCACTTGCTTTCTTACAATGGGCTACATTTTTCTGAGTTGTCTTCAATGTGCTTTCTCTTTTCTTTCTCTCTCCATCTACCCCCCTTCTATTGTTCTCTCTTTACATACATTTTCTTCCAATTTTTCCTCTTCTTTCTTCTTCTCCTCACCAAAATCCCCCTCTCTCACACCTCTCAATAGAGTACTTGTATAATTTATCACATCAGTCTCTCACTAAACCATGTGCTCACCCAATCACTCCCATCCTCTCACATGTAATGCCTGGACATTTTACCAGACACCAATAAGTCAAAGATTAAACCTACTATCCAAAGACCGATGTGAAGGAGGGTGAAAGCGGGGAATGCGTTCCCGGACAATTCCACGGTGAGAATCCAACTCCCTACCTTACCTGATAGGAAAGGTAAAGGTGGTGAGCTAGGGTGTTGATTCTGCTCAGAATGCCCACTTTTGTATCAGATACTGGCTAATAGACTTGAAGCCCCTTCAAGCTTCTCTGGTTGCTAGTAGAAGGAGCATTCTCTCACTTTCCCCATCCAGCCCCCGAGTCTGCTGCACGAGTGGCTGTGGTCTGTTACTTTAGTTTTTAAATCTTCCTTCTCATGGTCTTTCCCAAATAGCAGCAGAGTCATATTCAACATTGTTGTGAATGGCTGGAGGGAAAACTGACAAGACTCTATTCAGTCTTCACTCTAGGGGAGTTGGACAAAGCTATAGGCAGCAGCAGAAGCACGGGAGTTATTTGAATGAGATTTAAGAAAACAGCACTGCATTGATTCCTGCTTGTATCGTGTTTGAAAGGTGCTCTTCACAGTTATAAGGGATAGAAATTTCAGGTTATTTTATCTTTAAGTTTATATTTTGCAGAAACTGTTGGTGCTCACCCAGGGAAGCTTTCTGAACACCTGTGTTATGTATGTCCATGCTGCTGTGCCATCATTTCTTCTATAAAAGTTTTATAGTTTACATACTTCAAACATTTGTCTTAGCCCAGTTGTTTATTAGCAATATGTTGGCTGGTTTATTGTTCTGTGATGAGAAGAAGCCCCTGGGTTTGTTATTTTGTTATATGGCTTGCATTTTAAAAAAATTCTTAAAATAGCATAGAGCTAGGGATTGATTCTTTTTAACTTATATATACACTGAAAAGATAATAAATAATAATCTCTCGACTAAAGGAAACCGTCTTTACACATCTCTCTCATTTAGCATCAGGAACACTGCCAAGCGAAAATACATGACAAGAGTATAGCTGTAGGTGCTGTGGGGTGATAGAGTGCCATGCTAAAATAATAGCTGACTGAATAGCTAAGCCTTTATTTCTTTGAGTTTTCCTCTACACTTTAATATATTTTTATTTCATCTGTATATTCTGGTTCCAGAAGTTCTGTGGTTGACCAGATGATCATAGCACACCCTTTCTCTGTGGGCACAGGGTAGATTTTTGGTTTTTAATTTGTGGAAAAGCTCATATCTAGTTGAGTTAAACAGTTCATGAAACAACACCATAGCCTGTGGCCTGAGAGATTTATTTTCATCTCCCCAACATTGAAACCCCAGCTGTGTCTAAAAATTGCTTGATGCAAAGAATGGGAAAAATATTTAATAAAAACAAACATAAAACTGCTGTGCTGTCAAGAGCCTCCCCCATAAAAGGCAAGAGAGGGATGGGAACAAAGAATTTCCAACCTCGAAACTTTTGATCCAGTACAAAACACATCCAGATTCTGCTTGAAGCAAGCTGTCTTGGGGAAGAGTGGGGTTTATACAACAGTGTGGAAATGGGCTTTTTTTTTTTTTTAATAATGTGGCTATGCTGATAGATGGCTCTTTGATCAAATGGGTGGAAGAGAAAGCAGGGTGGCCTGAGTTTCAAGGTGAGTGAAAAATGGTCACAAGTCATGAGATGGGAGGTGTTCCAGCAAAGGGACAAATTGAGTATTATTATTTATTTCTATCGTGGTAGCATCTGCAGATCCCACGCAGGGTTTGGTGCCTCATTTAATGGTATAAAACACCTCCCTAAGGCTATTCCCTGTTCCATACAGCTCATAGGATTTAGACGAAAGGCAACAAGAGAACAAACAGACAAATGGGAGGACATGGTCACCTTAGAATGTGATTGGTTTGGTAGTGGGGCTGTCACTGAAGATAAGTGCTCATTCCGACCCCAACTCCCCTCAGCCATCCTCTTCTCTTCTCTTTTCAGAATGAAAACACAGGACTATCTTAGACTAAAGGAAAGCCATGCTAGATTATTAGAGTATTTAAAGCAGTGGTCTCCAACCTTTTCATCTGGCAGGTGCCAGATGAAGGACCGTGGTGCAACGGCAAGTGGCGTCATCCAGAGGCATCGCCGCCGAAATTCGGCAGCATTTCGGCAGATGCTCAACCGCCAGCCATGACCGCCTTGGGGACCCCTGATTTAAAGAGTATTTAATTCTATGCCCCCTTTACTGTTTATCCCTAGTTCCAGCTCCTTTAATATACTTGCAAACCAGGAACCCATAAATCTAGCTCCTTTTAATAACAATTGTGTTTTCTCCCCTGATGAAATCTTACTGCTTTTCCTGCCCTCCTCTTTATACTGTTCTTATTGTTCTAGATCAGTGGTTTTCAACCTTTTTTCATTCGCAGACCTCTAAAAAGTTTCAAATGGCGGTGCAGACACCTTTGTAAATCTTAGACATAGTGTGCAGACCCTCAGGTGTCCATGGACCCCAGGTGGAAAATCACTGTTTTCTGGTAATGATAACCTTTTGCGGAACCTCTTAGACAGTCTGCAGACCCCACGGGGCCATGGACCACAGGCTGAAAACCGCCATTCTAGGCTTTTGCCCTTCCTCCCATTCCCTCTCCTACTCACTTTCAATTTACAGGCTCTTTTCTCCCTCCTCCTCTATTGCTCCAACTCATTCTTATTCTCTACCCTTTTTCTGAGGCTATGAGGTGCAGACAGACCATGAGCCAAACAATGCAGAGTTGCTGCCTGCAGTCTTTGCATTGTCTGATGCTTTACTGAGCTCCTTCTTCATGGCGGCACCAGATCTCTTCCACTTGAAATTCAGATCAGTAGAACTGGTGCCAACATGTGCAACAAGTGACAACAGGAGGATAAAAGAGCTAGGACAACCAAAGTCCTGGCTCAGTTTACAAAACTGACTGAGAGGCCAGGAGAGTCTTGATTATCTATATGGCATGGTCACCCTCGGAGAGAAGGAAGAAGGAACACCATTGCTGAAGTTGCTAATGACTTTGAATACTCACTACAAGTGGTTGCCTCTCTGCCTGATTTTCCACAGAATGGCCCTGATTCTGATGATGCTGTCCTGTACCCTGAAAACTGGCCACGCAGGACACTGGAAATGTTCCAAAATATCTTTGTGACTCACTCTACACCATAATGTATCAACATCGGTGACATCATGATGTCATGCTAACACAGGAAGTTGACAAAAATATTAGAAAAATAGAAGCAATCTAGAAACACTGAATTGCCAAAGAAACCCTTCCCCTTCTTTCTCCTGTGATTTCTCCCCTCTCCCAATTTAGTTTTCCTTTGTAGCAGAAGTTAGGTGATTTTTGGCTTCCCTATCACAGCTGTCAGTTCACCACGTCCGAACCTGTTTAAGAGACACTGGCAAGTCTCTGTGACTGAAAGAATGTGCTGATTCTCTGCACCTCTCCTCTAGTCTCATCTCTGTCTTCTCTCTAATTCCAGCTGTGTCAGTCTTGTCTTCCTGCTGATGCACTGGCTCACTGTGCTCAAGCTGCTTTGCTACTAGAACACCATTTCCAGCTGAGGACTTACTGAAGTGCCCTGATTGAAACCAGTGCTTCCTTATCTCTTTGTCCCAGTTAAGTTGATGCTAACAGAGCGAGTTCAGTGTAACTGCAGGGAGAATAAACTCTGCACCTTTTAATTTGCCAAAACAAAAAGGGATATGAAAACCCAGATACTTACTGGGCATGCACTACCACAGCAAGTTACCTCTTTTTTTTTTTTTTTTTCAAGAAAGGGAGCACTTTAATCATTGAACCCAGGAAGATTTTGGAATGGGATGCACATGCTTCTATCCCCTTCTCTTCTCCCTCCTTAACCGTGGTTATCTAAGCTTATGTTAATAGATCAGTCAGTTTATTGTGAGTAATAGCTTTCTGCTGTAATTTAAAGACTCATACTTCAAGAAAAGTGAACCTAGAAAGGAAGTCTACACTGATAAGAATTGAAATTCTGATATTTTCCATATGTGCCAAATATATTTTCTCCAAAAAACCACAATGAAGTACAGATTACTTTGTAAAGAGTTCAGAAGGTCTTTGCAGCCAACCTCATTCTCCAACTGCCAAAAAAGACATACTCAACAAGAAAAAACTTTCAAATGACAAAGTAAGATGGGTTAGCGTATGCACCAGGGCCAAACTTTTTTTCGTCTTTTTTAAACCACATGCTAATAAAATATTTCTTACTACTGCTAATCATATTTTAAACAAAGTTATGGGTCTTCAAAGCCTATCATATAAAAACTCAGTCTTACTTCTGACTTTTTTCCTTTTTTAAAAGTTTTCCATGTGTAATTTCTGATATTATAAGCCCTTTATGTAAGCTCCTCCCTACACTTTTAGTATGACAGGCCCTCTGAGAAACTTGTTGTACGCTGCTCCTTGTCCTGGACACCAGACATGTTGATGTTCACATCTCTCTCTTGCATGTTCAGAATCAATATACAGCTACTCTTCACAACACCCTCCAAATATGCTTGACATTTATTTTGCTCTCATAGTACTTATTTACTTGTTCATACTAGCTCTTGAAAAAGTATTTGTTAATATGGTGCTAAATGCCAGCTAAATCTAATGTTTAAAAAAATAACCATTGAGTGGAAAATTAAATTTAACATAGCTTGTTTTATAACCAGGAATAACTTGGTGGAGTCTGAAAAGAAAGTTATTTTACATGTGCACATTACTACATTTAGAGTGAGATATAACAGAGGAACTATGATTCTCAATTCCTACCATTATTTGATTGTATGTGACATATATCACACCAGTTCATCTTGAAAATATCTCCTTGTTTTTCATATACTAGGCAGATTTCAAAACATGTGAAAACAGAATTTTCTTAGAAGACTTAAAGTTGGAAATATGATGTAAAGCAATACAAAGTTAGACATGCTGCTTAGAAAAAATCCAGAGAAATAAAGTTGAGCTGATTTCAAGTATTTTCCTAATTTGAAACACAAAAACAATATACTACAACCTTTTGTTTACTACATAAGTGAGAAAAATAAAAAGGATCTAAGAATCAGATTTAAAGTTTTTTTCACCCGACTCTGGGCAACACTTGGAACACAATGTTAAGATAATGAATGAATCTACCCTGGGGCTTTTAAGTTCTCCCAAAGTAACTTGACTTGTTGGAAGAGGTTACGACTTCATGCATATCTGAAAGTAATCCACACCAGCGGAAATCAATGAACATCAATGGACTAAATGGATGAAGAGTGAATCTGAAGAAGTAAGAGATGAATAAAAGGGTTTCTGCAATATTCTCACTCCTCCCTTACCACCCTGATTCCTTGGAATCCCCGTTGGTGATCTCTTGGAGTTCGCAGATGATTGTCTTTCATAAAATGAAAGCCAGTTATCACTGGTGGATCCGCAGCTAGCTAACGAGACTGATCCAGGACCCACAGATCTTGTCACAACTAGGGCAGACATTTCCCAATGGAAGAGGCAGATCTGGATTGCTGAGTCTGGGTGCGGCAGGTTCTTTCCTCCTTTCCTGTTTCTCTGTTGGATCTCGAAATACTGGGATCCTTGCTACCATGTCCTTTTCCATTTTGATCTGTCGAGCGCTTGGGTTTCCAATGAGTTTGTCAATACTGCACTCCTTCATGTTGGCTTTAAGGTTGTCTTTGAAGCATTTTTTTTTTCTTTTGGCCCGTCGCTTGTCTGTTGAGCCTTGGCAAAAAATCCCAATAAAAACCAAAACAAACCAGAGAAGACTCATTGAATTTGGCAGTCTCTTGATTTTTGATTCTAAATAAACCTACTTTTTTATTTTTCAGAACAGCCACTGAACCAAAGAAATCAATTATTCACTCAGTTCTAAGTATGAACAGGCCAACTCATTACAGACAAGACTGACAGCAACACTTAGAGTTAAGACTGCCTGACACTTTCCATTATGAGACCTCATTTTCAGTTGCTTATAACTACCAAACTTAAACCATTCTGGATGAAATTTTCCATGCTGGATGTCTGCCACAGGCTGAAATTTTAAGAAAGAATTCTTTCTGCTGAAACTGTTATTTGCAAGAGTTAAATTAAGGAAAATAAATTGGTTTTGCTCATGTTAAAAAAAAGTCTTACAAACATTTTTCTTGATAAGCTCTAGCACCTTCATCTATTGAAACAGAGATTGAAACTTGGCCCTGTTGGGGGAGGGACTGGGGGAGGGTGTCACCAAGGAGTTAGACAGTTGCATTTTGCTGTTCCAGTGAAAATCCATCCAGACTTGGCCAAGTTGTTAGCTTTTGAAAACCATTATTTGCACAAGCTCAATAGAGGCTTGTCAACAAAATTCTTGGCAATATAATTCTCCAAACTTTCTGTCTGCACTGAGTGTGTTCCATCCTGGGGCTGTAGGGGCCAAGCAGGACTTTGTCTGCAATTGCTCCTCCTGGCAACCTGGGGATGCCGTAAAACGCAGACAAGTAAACTGAAGAACCGTGAGTGTAAGTGACTTTTTCAATGTCAGAGAACACATCAATGGTAGAGATGTGCATACAACATAAGTCTTGAGAAACTATCCTTTGCCTAAAGAAGGAAAGGAACACTTTAGGGAGTCACAGGTGTATGCATTTCAAACAGGATGACATTAAGAAAATGAAATTTCAGCTGAATGCCATGAAAAGCCTCCTAGGACCAGTAGAAGCCTCATTACTGGGGATATTTAAAGCTAAACAAGACAAAGCACTAGTAAGTATGCTATCGTGCAGTGAGTAATCCTGTACTGCCAAAAGTACTCACTACTTGATCTTCAGTAATAGTTTTATTTTTTAATCTAGAACCGTCTGGGATATTATTAAACCAAGCAAGCACCTTCTTATAGCTGACATCTAAAAGGAACTCTAAATAGATTTGCTGCAACATCCTCTTTGTTCTGCATCTGAAACTATTTCAATAGTCTTTTTAATCATCTTACCTCCAAGTTATACAGATATTTGAAGCGGTTTTCCTGACTGGCAGCTTTTCTCACAGCCTGAGCCAATTCCACAGCTCCTCTACCGCCAGCTGACCAGTGATTGCAGGGCACTGCATCAAATGCTCCAGACCGTTTTGCAATCTCACAGACTAAATCAACTTCAGCATGGGAGTCAGTTCTGCCAACCAAACAGTTCTATGTCATTATTTTATTTACTCTTGTACAGACTTATTTGTTAAGCAATGCTCTGTAGTTACAGTTGTGAAACAAGTTAGTTATGGAAATCATACAATTATTAAATGTTTACAAAAACCCCAAACATCTTAAGTACATTGAAGTAGGAATATTTCATTTAAATAAGTATTACAAATCATATACAATACCATTCTATATTTATGTGATTTGAAAACCTCTAAAAGAGGAAGCTAGAGGGGTTTTTAAAATGTTTATATGCCTGAGGATGTATAAAAAGTTTAATGAATTTACTCTGTTTTAAAATGCTTTCTACAAGTCAAATATAAACTTTCCTCTCTTTCTTTTAAAAGCTTCTCTCTTCATGCCATGTAACAAATGTAAATAGGAAGTGCTCTAAATGAAAAGGTGAAAATTACATTACAGTTTTCTGAATTTTAAAATATTTTCAGGACTGAACAAGCATATTTAATTACATCATAACACCAGTAGAGTCTTTGTAACTCTTTTAAGTGGTATATGAAGTTAATACTGACTCCACTTCCTGGATTTTCACGCAGCTGTGAATATAGTAATATAGTTAATATACTATATGAGGTGCGGAAGTAAGTGATTACACCTTGTGCAAAGACAATGAGCTTGATCTTTGGGTCTACTAGCATGAGTAAAGGATGGACTGACTTACTTGAAGACATTTAGAGCAACTACAACAGGAACTCCAAAGAGTTGAGCAATCTGAATTTGCTTCTGTAGATTACAACAGCCATCAGCTACCAGCTGGAGATTCTACATCATTAAACAAACAAAAAAACAAGCAAAACAGAAATGTCAAGATGTGTCGCATCTTCTCTAGCCAAAGAAATTTCCAGAAATCACAACAAACAAGGTTAGTTATAATTATTTTTATATTTATGGGTAACCTTCATAATAGGCTTCAGAAAAAATACTTTTATGTATCCTGTTCATTCTTACTTCAGTAGCGGCAGCTGCATTTACATAACTGAGCAGGGTCCAGATCTTTTACATTTGAGCATGCTGCCAGATTGCTCCCTTCTGGGACACAAGCTGCCAATCGATAAACAAGATGTCAGAAAACATCTGTGGGCTGGTCCCCCCACTCTAATTTGTGGCTCCATCTAAAGGAGTTACACAGTAATACAATTCATTAAGACATTTGCTGCTGAAGCTTTCCATCACAGGACTGGCACTATCTCATCTGGTTCCTCTTAGGATCCTTTTTCACCACATATTCAGGCCCAGGGAGGACAAATGGAAGGAGGAGATGGACTAGCCTTCTCATTCTTCTTCCAAGCTCAAATGCAGGGACAGCTCACTCAAATCAAAATCCTTTGTGTGATGCTACTTAACATGTGAGACAGCACTAATGTGGGCATTCTATTAAATGCCCAAATACCAAAAGCTTCCCAGAGAGGATGGCTGACAGGGATGCTAGCTGACATGAGGCCCCATTCAACTCCCACTGAAGTGAATGGAAAATCCCACGGACTTCAGTGGGAGGTGGTTCAGGCCCATAGAAATGTAGATCCTAAGCCTCTCAAACTTGGGACATTTAAAATACAAGAGAAGCCCACTCAGACAGCTCTCTCTTTCCCACACATGTGAACATACAAGCATACAATCCAGGTGATTTACTACTGTTGAAGTTCTCAGGTTGTTCCATCCTGTTCTCTACTTAGAGCTTTTAGGCTTTGCCAACCAAGGCTGTATACTGATTTTCCATGGAAAAGTATATTGGAATAGGAATTTGCCAATCATGTAATGTAAGGACTGATATAAAAAAACATTTTATCTTCATTAATCCCTCCATTCCTGAATCCACTGTTTAGAACTACTATATGAGAACTAGCTATTATTTGTATGAGCCAAACATACTATGGTAATGGTTTATAGAAGTAAAGTGATTGGAAGCTTTCTACATCAGAAACACATACTAAACCTAATAATAATCAGGTTGCAAAACTGTAATTAAAAAAAGTAGACAGCACTGAAGCACAAGTAATAGGCTATGCAAAGGCTTTATGCACAAAGATAAAACATAGCCCACACATTTATTTTTTAAACATGTATAGCCTATATTTGAGCTGTGCCATCTTGCTGTCTAACCCCAGGCATGAAGAGCAGAATTAATATTAAGCCTTAGAGTCAGCACATTATCCTAACACCTGAGACTGGACATGACACTTTATTTTGAATGTGTTAAAGAGCCTCTTTCTGTTTCATTTCCTAGAGCCATTAGTTTATGGGATTTTTTTTTGTATACAGTGAGGCTTGGAAATAGTGGCTCCCTGTCCTTAGCATGAACAGATATATATACACAGTTCCATTCTTGGTACACTCAGTTTATGTTTATACTTTTATAAATGCCACACTATTACTTTTTGTAGATTTTCATATATACTTTAATTTCACTTACAAATGTCAAGGGAAGGAGGGACAGAAAAAGGGAAAGAAATGCCAACGGATCAGCCCCTGAATTGTAAAGGGCCTTAGGCATGGATATTAATCTCTCCATAGGTAAATAAAATACTTGTGAAAAAAGATAACTGAACACACAATGAATAATCAGGTTCCTTCATATGGTAATGACATAAGTAGATCCCTTAAAGGGCATCTTGGTTAATCCATGAATTCAGATAACATACCAAGAACAATTTTCATCTCCTGAAACTTGGAAAGTTAAAGAAGTTTGTTTCCACAACATTTTACTATAGTTAACATATTTGTCTGATAATCTGAATTCAAGTGTAATTATTTTGATGTAAATAGAAAAACTCAATTTTTAACCTGAAACATCTTTTGATCAAGGAAAAAAGGCTACACTTCACAGTGGCTCTCTCATAAGAGTACTGAAGTGAAATAGAGTTCCTTTGTAGGTGGCTCAATTCTCTAACACTATAGTGGTGGGTGCTCTAGAAATATCTGAGAGTTATTCAACTGAAGTAACTTCCAAGGTCAAAGATATCTAACACTAGGAAATGGCTTCTTAAGTCTGAACACTACCATTGCTATCTTACTATGATATTGCACCCAATCCACACAACCGAGTAAATAGAGATTTTCTTCCCTTTGTAAGTATTTTTCATATTTATTTTTAAATTGTACCATAAAACCTCAGTCAAGAAGCGCTTGTTGCACGTACCGCCTGCATTTAAATTCGCCACTTTCCTCTTGCTTTATTGTTTGCAAAGTAACTGGCAACTGTGTTGTTTTAGATCTTTTCAAATCAGAACTTTTTAAAAAGGACAGGATTAAGTTTTACAGTCATTGCTCTTACCTCTTCTGTATATTCCTTCTTAAGAGGGGCACCAGCAGTTACCTGAAATCATAAGCAAGTAAAATTAACAATCATCTAACAATACTAGTCAACTACCTGCCTGGTCAGGAGTATAACTTTTAAAAAACGTATGTACTCCAAAACATCACCCGTATTGTCAATACTAAACAATAAGACAACTACCTTCCTTTCCAGCAACAAAAGTTCACTACAACCACAGCCTTAGAGAAAGTTAAAGCTGTAAAAGCGAATGGCAAGATTTATCACTTTCCCCCAACCCAAAAATAAGAATTTATGTCTTCTCAGTTTATTCCAGCAGTGACTTGGTGTCAGGGCTTTCTTACCAAAAACAAACAAAACAAAACAAAACAAAACAAAAAGCAGTTATGGTCAGAAAATTACTATGAAAAAATGGCAACTGGTTACTCAAGAAATCTGTTCTCTGCGTGCATTTTAAATCCTATCTGCTGATTTTGGTGACAAAAAATGAATTTTTACAACTTTACACAATGTTTGTACTCTAAGGTTAATATAGCTATTGAGACAGATATAACAATTTCCTGCAATATCCGTGGGAGACCACCTTGAATTAAGTATCTTTGGGAGCCATCATATTGAATGGTTTATGTATTATTGTGGGCTGGGATTGTATGTAACCTTTTGACAGGGAAGATGTGACAGATGAGAGATCTGGGGATTCAAAGGACTATGCTGAACAATGTGCCAGACAAGAATGGACTTTTGGATCAAAATGTGTGAACTCGTTTTCCTGGGGAATAACTAGGAGGAGGTGAATGCAAATTCATCACCGCCCATTATGCAAAAATCCAGCCTTTTGAAGCTTCGCCCTGAGAAGTGAGCCACTGTCTACTAATCACTATTATATTCAGTCAAGATCAAAGGGCCAAGCTGTATAAAGGAAAGACTGATCTATTCCTGGGGGTTCTGGCTCTGAATTTGAGACAGTTATGAACTTGTAACCATGGGAAAACCCAGCTGTGAGATTTGAAGGGCTGACACCTACCAGAACCTGAGGCTGGCATTCGGAGGACCTCTGGTAAACTTTTTAGCATGTGTGTAGATTGTTTTATTGTTTTCTCTGGAATGCTTTCACCTTAAGAATAAATGAGCTTGCTTATGTTATTAGTAACATATAACTTGGTCAATTAAGTTATTCACAGCCTTTAAAGAGAAAGCAAACTACAGATGTTGAATTGTTTGGGTAGTCTGGCTTGATGGGAATATCACAGTGTAGGCAGGGAACTGTGAAGCCTGGAAATACCCTGGTCAGGAGGGAGAGAGGCATGGGTCTCTGCCCAAGAGATGTGATACTCGAGAAGCCAGGTGCCTAGGTGCCCCTGAGGGATCACGGAGTGGGAATACAGGTGCAACTGCACTGAACTGTGATTACTATAGGAGAGTGAGCTGGCTTTGCTCCTGGCTTGGGCATCTACAGAACTTTAACTAGGTTCTGACTGCAGAATTCTATTTTTATTGGTGATGATGTGAGTGACAGCAAGAATCCTGCTTGGCTTTCAAATTCCAGGCTGAGTTTGTGGGGCTTGTAAAAGGAGCAAAATGGATATGGAGTCAGTGAGATGCAAACATGGAAGACTGTTGTGCCATTTTAGAGTCACTTTTCAGTGTATATTTACAGTTTAAAACCTGTCAGGTTTCAGAGTGGTAGCCGTGTCAGTCTTTATCAGCAAAAAGAATGAGGAGTACTTGTGGCACCTTAGAGACTAACAAATTTATTTGAACATAAGCTTTCATGGGCTAAATCCCACTTTATCAGATGCATGCAGTGGAAAATACAGTAGGAAGATATATACACACAGAGAACATGAAAAACGGGTGTTGCCATACCAACTGTAACGAGAGTAATCAATTAAGGTGGGCTATTATCAGCAGAAGAAAAAATGTTTGTAGTGATAATCAGGATGGCCCATTTCCAATAGTTGACAAGGTGGTGTGAGTAACAGTAGGGGAAAAATTAGCATGGGAAAATACTTTTTATTTTGTGCAATGACCCATCCACTCCCAGTCTTTATTCAAGCTTAATTTAATGGTGTCCATTTTGCAAATTAATTCCAATTCTGCAGTTTTTCATTGGACTCTGGTTTTGAAGTTTTTTGTTGGAATATTGTGACTCTGAGGTCTGTAATTGAGTGACCAGGGAGGTTACAGTGTTCTCCGACTGGTTTTTGCATGTTATAATTCTTGACGTCTGATTTATGTCCATTTATTCTTTTGAATAGAGACTGTCCGGTTTGGCCAATGTACATGGCAGAGGGGCTTTGCTGGCACATGATGGCATATATCATCACACTGGTAGATGTGCACGTGAATGAGCCTCTGATAGTGTGGCTGATGTGATTAGATCCTATGATGGTGTCCCTTGAACAGATGTGGACAGAGTTGGTAATGGGCTTTGTTGCAAGGATAAGTACCTGTGTTAGTATTTTTGTTGTGTGGTTGCTGGTGAGTATTTGCTTCAGGTTTGGGGGCTGTCTGTAAGCAAGGACTGGCCTGTCTCCCAAGATATATGAGAGTGAGGGATCGTCCTACAGGATAGGTTGTAGATCCTTGATGATGCACTAGAGAGGTTTTAGTTAGAAGGTAATGGCTAGTGGCGTTCTGTTACTTTCTTTATTGGGCCTGTCCTGTAGTAGGTGACTTCTGGGTGCTCTTCTGACTCTGTCAATCTGTTTCCTCACTTCAGCAGGTGGGTACTGTAGTTGTAAGAATGCTTGATAGAGATCTTGTAGGTTTTTGTCTTTGTCTGAGGGGTTGGAGCAGTTGTATCTTAAAGCTTGGCTGTAGACAATGGATTGTGTGGTGTGGTCTAGATGAAAGCTGGAGGCATGTACGTAAGTATAGCGGTCAGTAGGTTTCTAGTATAGGGTGGTGTTTATGTGGCCATCACTTATTAGCACTGTAGTGTCCAGGAAGTGGATATCTTGTGTGGACTGGTCTAGGCTGAGGTTGATGGTGTGATGGAACTCGTTGAAATTGTGGTGGAATTCCTCCAGGACTTCGTTTCCATGGGTCCAGATGATGAAGATGTCATCAGTGTAGCGCAAGTAGAGTAGGGGCGTTAGGGGACGAGAGCTGAGGAAGCGTTGTTCTAAGTCAGCCATAAAAATGTTGGCATACTGTGGGGCCATGCGGGTACCCCTAGCAGTGCTTCTCACTTGAAGCTGGTCATTGTCCCCAAATGTGAAATAGTTGTGGGTGAGGAAAAAGTCAAAGTTCAGCCACCAGGTTTGCCATGACAATATTGGGGATACTGTTTCTGACGGCTTGTATTCCATCTGAGTGTGGAATGTTAGTGTAGAGGGCTTCTACATCCATAGTGGCCAGGATGTTTTCTGGAAGACCACCAATGGATTGTAGTTTCCTCAGGAAGTCAGTGGTGTCTCGAAGATAGCTAGGAGTGCTGGTAGCATAGGGCCTGAGGAGGGAGTCAACATAGCCAGACAATCCTGCTGCCAGGGTGCCAATGCCGGATGATGGGGCATCCAGGATTTTCCAGATTTATGGATCTTGGGTAGCAGATAGAATACTCCTGGTTGGAGTTCTAGGGGTATGTCTGTGCAGATTTGTTCTTGTGCTTTTTTCAGGGAGTTTCTTGAGCAGATGGTGTAGTTTCTTTTGGTAACCCTCAGTGGGATCAAAGGGTAAAGGCCTGTAGAATGTGGTGTCAGACAGCTACCTAGCAGCCTCTTGTTCATATTCCGACCTATTCATGATGACGACAGCACCTCCTTTATAAGCCTTTTTTATTAGGATGTCAGAGTTGTTCCTGAGGTTGTGGATAGCGTTGTGTTTGCACAGCTGAGGTTATGGGGCAAGTGATGCTGCTTTTCCACAATTTCAGCCCGTGCACGTTGGCAGAAGCACTCTATGTAGAAGTCCAGTCTGTTGTTTCAACCTTCAGGAGGAGTCCATGCAGGATCCTTCTTTTTGTAGTGTTGGCAGGAAGGTTTCTGTGTGTTAGTATGTTGTTCAGAGGTGTGTTGGAAATATTCCTTGAGTCGGGGATGTCAAAAGCAGGATTCTAGGTCACCACAGAACTGTATCATGTTCATGGAGGTGGAGGGACAGAAGGAGAGGCCCCGAGATAGCCCAGCAGAAGAATCTGTCCTAAGAGTATAATTGGATAGATTAACAATATTCTTGGGTGGGTGAAGGGAACCACTGTTGTTGCCCCTTGTGGCATGTAGTAGTTTAGATAGTTTAGTGTCCTTTTTCCTTTGTAGAGAAGCAAAGTGTGTGTTACAAATGGCTTGTCTAATTTTTGTAAAGTCCAGCCACGAGGTAGTTTGTGTGGAAGGTTGGTTTTTTATGAGAGTATCCAGTTTTAAAAGCTGGTTCCTCACCAAATTTGAGGTGGCTCTACTGCTTAAAAAAATCAATATTAACATGTATAAAACTCCTACAGTTTCATTTAGGATTTCTTCAGAATGGAAACATGAGCATGTAAAAAATGGCAATTGAAATCCACATATTAAAATACCCACTTCTTAGAAACTCAGTACATCAGACAAAGAGTAGGTATTCTAAGTGATTATTTTAGGTCATAACTCACTTGTGAAGGTAAAACACACCTTTGCAGTGTCCTATAGTATAATCCATCTATAACAAAGATGGTAAATATATCAGGATACAATTAAAATCTTATTTATAGTGAAAGTCTTGCTGTGCATTTTCAGATAACAAACCAATGTCAAGAATACACCTATTTCTTGAAATAGAAAACTGGCTTCTGCATACATTTTAATAAAAGGTTTAGGAGAAGTCAAGCTATTGCCTCAAAGTGCACCCCCACATTGGGGAGAGTGTGAAAATTAACAAATAAAAATCAAACAATGCTCACCCTGACTGCAGTCACTTTACACTGGGCAAAAGTGCTGGAGTAGCATAAAGAGGGCCCTCCTGCATCTGCTGAAGGAGGACTCTCCCATTGCTGGAATTGTGGAAGACTGCCATAATGCTGCCTTCCAAGAACCCCTGGAAAGTTCTGGTGTAAGGAGCATGATGAGGGCAGGGGTGCAGTGCTGCAGCCCAGGGATGCTGCTATTACTTATACAGCTCTCCGGGGCTGCCTAAATTATATCAGGGACACCTATCTAACCATAAAAGAAAGAAAATAATATACTGTTTCCAGGAATTGGAAACACTGCCTTTCCTCCAGCCACATGATTAGTGTACAGATTTAGGTATAAAGTTACTAAATAGTTGACCATAGGTGACGTAGATATAGATATATATGAAAGATGACAATATCTTTATCTATATCTCTATATATACACGCACATATATACAGCATACAAAGAAGGCAGAACTCTGTATTAACTACCAGACTGAGAGGATAGCAACCCAGCACAGAGAGCATAAGCAGTTGACAGCAAGAATGGAAACACCACTCTTGTGGCTGATGGAACTGTGCCTTGTGGGCAGCTGCAAATTAGAGCAACTCTAAGGCTGCTCTGTCTGATTCCTTGGGACCAGACTGGCAGCACAAATATCAAGAAGTCATAAAGGTTTGGTTTATACAGCCACTTTTATAGCTAATGTTCCAGACCTATGATTTGGCCCATTCTGTCCTTGTACAGTATATTGTGTGGGGCAATCTATAACATATATTTGTGAAAGACAAAAGTTAGATAAAATCAGGGGCAGCTCCAGGCTCCAGGCACGTGCTTGGGGCGGCAAGCCACGGGGGGCTCTCTGCCGGCACTGCGGGGGTGGCAGGCAGGCTGCCTTCGGCAGCTTGCGTGCGGGAGGTCCGCTGGTCCCACAGCTTCGGTGGACCTCCCGCAGGCATGCCTGCGGAGGGTCCGCTGGTCCCACAGCTTCCAGACCTCCTGCTGGCACAGCTGAGGGAGGTCTGCCGAAGCGGGACCAGCGGACCTCCAGCAGGCAAGCCGCCGAACGCAGCCTGCCTGCCGTGCTTGGGGCAGCGAAATGCCTAGAGCTACCCCTGGATAAAATCAATACATAGTTAGAAAGGGCAGGTTTAAATTCCCCTTTTGCTAGACTGAATGGAAATTTTCACCTCAACATACCATCGTGAAATTTACGGAGGAACATGTCAAAAGAGCTGTATGTGTTGGGTGAGAATGATAGACAGGTAACACTATGACAATATTTTGGGTATTTAATCTTAGAAAACTTGGCACCAAAAGGTATGAATAAGGGAAAAGCTCAGCATTTATTCTCTCTGAGATGATTAGGTATAAGGAAGGCTCTGTGCATTCCACAATTCTGTGGTTGTAGAAACAGCTCTGGAATTTGCCCCCAGTATGAGGCTCCACAGAAAGTTGTTTCCCTGGCAGTATCAGATCCTTTCAGAATGCTGGGCAGAGAAACTGACGCATGTTGCTAAGCTTTCAGTGTCTTTGCCAGGTTAGTAGAGCGCCAGTCACACACTCCTGATTCTGCCTGATTGAGTGAGGAGTGCCTCTGTGATTAGCAATCTACAAGACCCGGCTTGGGCCCAAGCAGAGGGAGTGATATAGAGGGGATGGGGGAAAAAAACCATACATTTGTTTGTATCAGGTGTCTTGCAAAAGAAAAAAAAAGAGTCAACCCTACGGGGGAGAGAGGGAGGAAAGTTCCCTCCACCTCAGTGGCAAAAGCCTCAGGCCTTCCAGTCACAAGACAAGAGTCTCAAAACTTCCTGATTCCACTAAGCACACTGCAATCTGAATTCCTCTCTCCCTCTCAGCTGTCAAGCTCTCTAGCTCATAACAACCCTGCACTCATAGTGACCGTGCACTTAGGTATTAACACCACTGCGATTTACAAATCACTATTTTAAGAGGCATGGGAGAGAATGTATATAAAATTTAAAAGGATTTTTAAAAAGTATAAACAAACTTCACTCCCTTTTCTAAGAATCAGTACTTCTTCATAGCTATATAAACCTTACTCATTTGATTTGAGTCCTATAATCTCCTAGGAAATTCAGGAATGGACATCAGTGTGATGAGGGAGTTTAGGAAGGAGAATTTCTAAACAACTGTGTACAATAAGAACTTTTCTAGTCACTTTTAACATTCAGAATTTTATACATATTTCAAATGTTAATAACAATTTTTCAGGTTATCATCTGTGTTCCAAGAAAGGTGCAGATACTTACATTTGGCCCTCCTCCGTGCATTTTCAAAGCCCTCACTGTAGCAACAAGCACAACCACACTGGGAACTAAGCCAGACGCTCTGCATTTGATGTTGAAGAATTTCTCCATCCCAATGTCAGCACCAAAACCAGCTTCAGTTACTGTTAAGGATAAAGAACTCAGTTAAAGGCAAGGGACGTTTCACTTTATTCTAGTATGCCACATACTTTTAAAAATACAACTGCCTTTGTTTTGCTAGACCTCCAGAGTTCTATTTACATGACTGATATTGATTATCTTCAACCATTTACTGCTCACAATAAGTTCTCTTTTTCCTGATAAGTACAATATGTCACCCAAGCGTACTGCATAAAAAAGTTAATTGAGATCTTTCAGTAGCATCCAGTCCTGTGTTACAACTATTTTAGTGTAGTTATGTACATTAAAATATTTTTAAAAAACCAAACATCTGCTCTCAGACAATGTCTAAACAAATACAATACTAAATACCTATAAAATCATATTGATATTGTGCAATTGAACAATGACAGTAATTAATCATTGGAACAATTTACCAAGTTTTGTGGTGGATTCTGCATCACTGACAATTCTTAAATCAAGATTGGATGTTTCTTCTAAAAGATATGAATTATTTTGGGGATGTTCTATGGCCTGTGCTATACAGAAGGTCACACTAGATGACCACAATGGTCCCTTCTGGCCTTGGAATCTATGAAACCATTAATCTACGAGTTAAAAACATCAAAGGGAAAATGTCCATATTAGATGAAATAATGATATTGTTGTGTTTCTTGAGCTATTTGCATTAGTTTCTTCCCCACTTGCCATATATTCAATTGCTTCAAACCTGGTGGGGTGCGAGGCTCCCTGGGATACCCACATCCCCAGCAGTCCACAGAGACAGCCAAGCTGCATGGGAGCAAGCTAAGAAGTTCTGTTCCACTCCCACCCATTCCACTACAAATCAGCAATGATTCTGCTTCTTAACTGCCCTTCCCCTGAACTTCTCCATCACCCAACAGACTCCATTCTTTGGGATCGTCTCTTATCCTTATCTCTTAATAGGACACAACAGATCTTGCAGTCTCGCAGCGAGACATCAAAGCAACATGCATGACTCTCCATGGCTTCCCAGTTAGTTGTGTCCTGTTGCATTAAAAGCTGCATGGGAATCCCCAGAATTCAGTAGAGGGGGACACCTTTATTTGTTCAGCTATGCATCTACGACTCTTCATCCTCCTAAGTCCTCTTTCCCTTCAAATGCTGAAATACCTAAACTCAGCATTTTACAAGTGAATTGAACCCTGTACAATGTGAGAAAAGTTAGGTGTGACAATACAACTACATACAGTATGAATTTTCTTATTTTAAAGGCCAAAGAGGGAGAAACACAAAGTCAGGTACGTCAGAGCTTGACTTCTGTGTGAGGAAGGAAACAGGATGCAGTAGAAAAGCTGCTGGGATGATGGCTACCAACTGCAAAGGAAATAAAATGCAGAATAATGGGAAGATTAAGTAACGTGCCAAAATCTTGTACTTTGAATCCTGTTTGTGCTCAAATAATCAGTGCAATCACTTTTATATTATTTCCTGCTTTCAAATCAGTTTGCCAATTAAAACAAACAAATAGAGGCCATGGGGACTTAGGAGGGTTCAAACTGGTTTTAGTTTAATGATTACAAGTTTAAGGAAACCATTTAACCAGCTATTATGAAAAACTATTAATTTAAAAGAACACAGTTATTTCTTTATTTCAAGGTTATAATTTATATTGTGTGTTTTGTCTCCAAAACAGAAGTGCAATCAGCTGTTACACATGAAATGTTAAGGATTTTCAGAAATAAATAAATATACAATAAATACCCCTTGCTAAGCCATGGTCGTGATAAGTAATGGACAAAACTATGATTAACAAACAGAAAAATACTGGAAAGTCATTGTACTTCATACTGTGTAATTATCAAATGGTCAGTCAAAATTTGTTTCTGGAAAGGTGACTTACTTACTGCCTGACTTTTTTACAAGCAGAAATTAAAAAAATCATAAAGAACTTATATTTTAAAACTCAGTGAATCTTGCATTAGGATATCCAGTAAAAACCAGGAAATGGTACTCTTTATGAATGTGCTTCTTTTTGAACTAGTTCCAGTCCTCCAAAGGTGGTGAGATGCAACACAATAGCAAGGTTGTCACTTTTCATTCTCTCAGAGGATACAGTCTAGGTGCCACTTTCACAGGGTTCACAAGTTTTCTTTTTCAAATAAAATACTCACGATGGCAGTTTTAAACTAAAGAAATCTTAGTCTCTAAAAATCATCACAATAGGTTATTGGGGCCACTAGTACAAAATGGCACAGTGCAGCTCCTCAACAACACAGGCTACCATGCACAAATTACATCTATTTGTTCTCTACACTTGGCTTCCCACAGAATACTGAATCAATTCAAAGCCTTGAACCCTATCTTCAAAGCTCTCCTTGGCCTGAGCCCAGGATACCTGAATGACGATCTAAAGCTCCAGGATGAAGAACGTGGTCGACAACTTAGCTCCTCTGGCAGAGTAAAGCTCCTCCATATGGGAGACAGAACTTTCTCTGGGGATAGTTCAATGCTGTTGAATGAACTCCTTCAGGAACTAAGGACCATCAAAATCCTCACTACTTTCCACTCCAAAGTGCAAGGCACATTTCTTTGACCTTGCCTTGTCTAATATAAACAAGTAGCAACAGGCATATTTATTTAATAAAACAACAAACCAACCTATCAAAATAAGACATTCCACTCCCCCTGCTTCTCCCTCTGGGAAGATGATGAGAAAAAAACAACACATGACTGATTGGTAGTCATGTTGCTCAATGCACTACTGAAAGCTGCTCAGATACCATGGTGATGAATGTGCTATAAGAACCTATATAGAACAGAACAGAATTATGGTTTTAGTAAAGGAAGCTAAAGTAGAATAATCCCAGATTTTTCATTTTCATTTCTTTCATTTAAAAAAGCTACTGTTCTTTGTTGTTACTGATTTATTGTAAAACTCCTACAGTGGGATTTATAATAAACATTTGAAAACAGCTTTCAGGACAGTGCACATTATAAATGTGTGTAACAGAACTGTCTGAAGCAGCTTTGACCTTTGATTAAAAAACATTTAGAATGCCTATTACTTTATTTAATATCTATACCTTTGACCCTGTAAACAATGAAGCATCTGCATACATTTTCCCTCACATTACTGACTGCTCACATGTGTAAAGCTTACTTTTATTTAATAAATAATTAAAAACAAAAAACAACCAACCAAGAGACACTACTGCACATGTTCCTTCCTCTGGGTAGAGGATGAGAGAACAAACACCACATGACAGAGATTAGTCATGTGGCTTAATGCACTACTGGAAGGGAGTCAGATATTACAGTGTATACAGAATACAATAGTATATAGAATTTTGGATTCCTTTTTCAAAAGAACAGAACTCAACAGCTGTTGTAAAAGCTACACTTTTTATTTAGACTTGCTATAATATGCTTAACTTTTAAAGAACATTAGTTGAAATGGTCTATAACCATCTTAAATGCAGCTCAACTTCTTTGAGACGATATATGGCTGCATTCTTGTTTGCACTAAGATCTCTTTAAATTGCTCTGTCAGCGTAAATGGACCTCAGCCATAACCTGGGTGTAAAAGCAACGTACTCCTAGATTAAGGCTTCTTTACACTTGCAGAAACGTGTAAAGGGGCCCTATTGTAATTGAGAATCAATCTATTACTGGAATGCAAACTTTTGTTGCTTAATTCTACTCTAAATTTTGTATTGCACCACCAATAGTATTTGAGGCCTGTTATTAGAGGCAAAAAATAAACATATACAATTTAGTAATATAAAGGGCACTGAGATCCTACAAGGATAAGATATACCAGGGATAGGCAACGTTTGGCCCGTGGAGGCAGAGTAAGCCTCCTGGCGGACCAGACCAGTTTGTTTACTTGCCGAATCTATAGGTTCAGCCAATTGCAGCTCCCACTGGCCATGGTTCGCCGCTCCAGGCCAATGGGGGCTGCAGAAAGCGGCTTGGGACGAGGGATGTGCTGGCCGTGGCTTCCCGCAGCTCCCACTGGCCTGCGGCAGCAAACCGTGGCCAGTGGGAGCTGCAATCGGCTGAACCTGCAGATGCAGTAGGTAAACAAACCGGCCCGGCCCACCAGGGGCTTATCAAATGGCTAAAACAGGTTCAAATAACAATGCTTTTTCTATTTTGCTTAAGATTCATTGAATGATAATCTAAAAAGCAGGTACATTTTAATATAGTGCAAGTAACTTAGAAGAGGATTCCACTCTAAATTGGGCCAAGCCCCAAACAGTGAATTATTATGGGACCTTAGACAAATCACTTAATTTCCGTATACCTTGGTCAATTCAGCTACCAAAATAATTAAAAAGCAAAACATTCTTACTCAGGAAAGAGATGCAGTGTGTAAACCATATACCACAGAGGGTTTGGCCAAGGGAAGGGAGAAAATCAGAGAAAGCTCAGAAACATGTGGAGACAGGAAAAACGAAACAAGAAAGAGATATTTGTGGGAGAGGTATAAAAGAAAAACCAAGGGAAATGATTATTTTCCAACTTTCTACAAAGTAGGTACTTGTCACTGAAGTCTATAATTCCACTTTAGGGTGGAGATCGGTATGAGCAAACCTCTCTAATGGTTCCCTATCACGGTTTGTGTCATCACTAGAATCCCTCAATGGAATTATTGCCTGGCTGTGCACAGTTGGGGATATTTTATTTCTTGTACAGTATGAAGGATGTCAGAAAAACCAGAACAAACAGTGTTGTGGTTCCTACACCTGATCAGATTTCATAGTCATGACCACTTTAGAAAAATAGTAAAGTTTCTTCACCTAAAAATACATTTATCATGCTATAACTAAATATATAAAACAGTTCAATGTTAAGTGATGCACACTAGTTTAGATTTATGGACTGTAGGAGACCTTACAAAAAGAGCAACATTTGTAATCAGCATGGCTACAGTGAAATTGTGACATGAAAGCTCATTTATTCCACAATAGAATTTCTTGTAAACTGAGGCTGATTTTAGATGAAACTAACTTCCCTTCCATCAGCATTTTCTATCAGCGAATCAAAATCAAAACAAAACATTTGTATTTGAATACCAAGTCAGAGACAGACACGAGGCTAAGTTTCAGGACGCAGAATTGTGAGCCTGAATTCCTGAACAATGCAAAAGGAAATGGAAACTATGAACTGCGAGCTGCCTTTTACTCCTCTGATGTAAACAGATCTGTTCTGGTGCAGCTGTCTGCTGGTAAACTCAGGAAAAGAAGAGTTCAAAGTCACAGGAGCACATGAACTTTGAACCTGGAGCTCAAGGCGTGTTAGCTGTAATATACTGATAGATTCTTGTTTAAGTCAAAAGTACCAAGGTGCACAGATGCCAAAATAAACTAGGTTGGATCAGTGATTTATTTAACAGGATACCACAATTTTGTTAGTGCAGTCAGGGATGAATAAACCAGATGTTTGTCCATTTTGACTCTCGCAATTTATCTGACCTGACCCTCTACCCTTATGACTGATTTTGGAATTTAATAAGCTTAAACTTATTCAGAATTTTAAAAGAATGGGGCTTCTCTATTCCCTTTACTTCAGATTCCAGTCAACTCAGCCAGTACCTGCTCTCTGAAATGCTCTGACACATATACTCCTATTTTCATTGTCCATATGTATCTAATGTACTACGTTGCAACAAAAGTTTGTGGAGCTAGAAGAGGACATATGGCAGATGCTGTTGCTACCAGCAAGTTGAGGGACATACATTGGGGATGCTCTAATGATCATGAGAAACGTTTTTCATTCTGTAAGGAAGTAAGTAGTTGAATTTGCTTTAAAAGATTTAAGCTAAAGTTTCACTGCATGGCTGAGAGAGGCAGAGGTGAACATCAAACTGAGTATATAGTATTTTCCCACTCAGTTTGACTGAACATGTGGTCATTCAGCTCAGCATCCAAACAGGAACGCCTGCGGCAGGTCCACCGGAGCCGTGGGACCAGCGGACCGTCCGCAGGCACGCCTGCGGGAGGTCCACCAGAGCAGTCTGCTGCCCTCCCAAATCCTGGCACCCTAGGCGATCACCTGGGTCGCCTAAATGGAAGCGCCGGCCCTGCCTCCAAACCATGAGGATGGCTCATCCTTAACTGCAATATCATCAATTGAAAGATGCCCTATGCTATGCCAGGATGGTCCCTACAGAGCTGAAAGCAGGGATTTCCTCAGCGTTGACTGCTAATCCAGACTGCCGGTATTACTGAGCTAGCAGTATTATCTTGGAATTTCAGTTTCCTAGATCAGTTATTCATGGTTTTGTCTTGCAAAATGTTTTTGACCGAAGTTAAATTTCATTCTGGGAAACTACATTATATGAAAATAAAATTATTTTAAAATATTCTATCTGCAGGGACTGTTTTTTTGTTCTGTGTTTGTACAGCACCTAGCACAATGGGGTCCTGGTCCATGACACGCTACAGTAATACAGAACAACAACAAACAACCAAAAACTGAATTTCCGATTCCAACTAGTTCACCTCCAAAGGCAAATCTATAGCATGATATTATAGCATCACATTGATAGAGGAACTCTGTCTTTAAAAAGTTGTCCTTTAATAGGAAAATGACATAAAAGTCTGAAGAAACTATGAAATCAAGAAAGATGCCTTTAAACCAAACAGCAGAGATATTACTTATAGGCCTGGTCAAAAATTTTCTATCAATGCGATTTTTTGATGGAAATGTGGGTTTTTTGAACAAATTTTTTTTTTGCGCAAAATGTCTCCTTTTTAAGGAACATTTTGATTTTTTTTTTTACATAAACCAAAATATTTAAGCTGAAAACCAAAATATTTTGATTCAGATATCCTGGCAGTGTTTCAGACAGCTGCAGTTTCCTCATATCCCCATTCTCATCTGTGGGTTGGACTCCCCAGCCAGACTATATCTCCCTTAATGCCCCATGGCATAGGCACTAAATTTTTCTTTTCCCTGGTGGTGTTCCCTCACGCTCTGCCCCAAGTCTCCCCCCTCGCTCTGCCTTTTCCCGCCCCTTCCCCAAACCCCCACTGTCACTCCACCTCTTCCCGCTTCCGCTCTGCTCCCTCTCTGATACTCCTGCTCACTTGCTGCTCTCTGCTCCACCCCCCAAACAGCTGTTTGGCAGTGTCTCCAGCTGAGCACCCATTCTTTCTTTCCATGGGTGCTTCAGCTCCAGAGCACTCACACAGTTGGTGCCTACACCCTATGGCCAGAAATTCCAATGGTGCAACTGCTTTGCCTCACTGTGAGATGAGACCGTGGTGCCAGGACATCCAGAATAGAATGGGAGCATAATGTACCTACACTACAATTAACACAAGGCATCACAGCAGCATTTCTGAATCCAAGTATTTACATTTTCAGCTGAAATATTGTTTTCCGATTCCTACCAGAAAGCAGAACTTTTCCCATTGAAAATTTCACCAAAAACAATGCTTAAAAAAGTTTTTGTTTAAATTTTCAGAGGGTAGGGGAAAGAGTGTCGGTTCATTTTCCAACCACCTCTAGCTAGTTGGTTTAAGTGTCTATATCTCTTTCCATCCAATGCTTTCATATGCTATACATATATTTAATAAATTAATTGTCACAATGACTCTGGTGTAAGTAGGTTAGTATTATTATCCCGATTTTACAGATGGAGAAACTGAGACAAAGAAAACTTGACTTATTTATTGAGGCCAGATAGCAGGATGTAGAACTCTGATCTCCATACCACTAAGACTATGCTTCCTCTTCATTTGATTTACGAGCCACTTTCCAGAAAGGCACATTTAATCAATATATCAGTTTCATTTAATTCCTTTGTTTTGTAAAGTCTAAGGATGTACAAGTAGAAATATTCATGTGTAATATGAATTCTGTGTTAAGTACTCCTCATTTGAGAGCATTTCATATTGCTGTATAGATACTGGATTTGAAATTAGTAAAATAAAAAGCAGGACATTACAGATGCTTTGGCCATGTTTGTGCAAAAAGCTTCCTTTCTACACTCTGACAGCTCTGATATTTTCTCCTCTTGAAAATACGTGGAGTCACTGTTATTGCTCGCACATTCAGAGGTTGTGCACAGTACCAGCCTAGCACGTGCTCAAGTCCCCGTTGGACCAGGCACGAGATCTCAGACATAGGTCTCTGATGCTCGTGCGGTCCACCGCCAATGAGATGGTCCCATTTATATCACTTTAAAATTTATTACTAGAGCTTACACAACAGAAATATTAAAGAGTCATCATCATCTTGAAATCTAGTCAACTACGAAAAGAACTAGTTTAATGTATCACACATGCCTCTGAACCTCTTTTCCAAGTTTTGAGGTTTTACAATCACATTTTCTTATTTTCTCTGCCTTGATGTGGTGTGAAAAACCCACAAAAGCAACAAGGGGAATCTTGCTAATCAGGGAAAACAGAAAAAGTGACTATTTATGAAGTGTTGTTGAATTAATGCATTAATTGAAAAACAGAAAAAAGTTCTCTCTCTTACAATTGCAGTTGTAATCTTCTCAGGTGTTATTTGTAGCAATAGTACATAGAAGAATTCAGACATAAGTTTGATTTTTTTCAAGTCAACTGTGTCCTTTTAATATCTTTGCTAACAGAAAAAAAAACACATTTTCCTCTAATCTTTCTTTTGTACAACAGATGACCCTATATTTAAAAAGAGTGTACTTAATGTTACCAAGGTATTTTCTCATTCATATCCTATCATATTCATTTAGCAAAGAATTATTGTAGTGTTTAAAAAACTAAAACCTTTTTACTTTTTAAGTGAAGTTGCATGGGACAACAATTAACACAACAGCAGTACCAGTAGATCTCACTGACCAATTTTTGAGGCAAGGTCATTGGCCAGTGCTGTTCATAGCATTTAAAAGAATTCTGCTGGGATACAGTCTATAATTTTAGAACTCTCTCTTCTTCCCTTTTAACTATTGTGGGAATGTATTGGATGCTTTAAACTGAAAAGGGTTTTCTTACAACTAAATTATGTTTAATTCTGGACACCTTGATACCAGAAATATGTAGATATTTACTTCCATTTGTAAAACCACACCTCCCTAAAGCTCTGGGCCCAAGTACAAATTCATGTGACTAAACTCCTTCTCCCGTCAACATTCACATCTGACCCCTCCAACTGCCTAAGAAAAAAACCTAGGAAAAGAGAAAGGCTTTGCAACATGCTTTGAAAAGTCAGTCAATATTGGTTCTGAAGAATCAAGGGGGAGGCAGAAAGAGTTAGAATCGCTTCACTAAAAACCTGTCATCTCCAAATTCAGCCTGTGGGCTGTTAGCTTGAGCACCTCATCTAGCCATTGCTTTTGCAGTTTTGTCCATCTCATGAAAAGTTGGGGTGGGTGAGGAATGCATTCTGGGTGGAAGTAGAATAAAACTAACATGCATCTTTGAATACAATGTATTTTTAATAGCAGTGGAAATACAAGGAAGTGGTAGTGAAGGGAAACGCAGAGTGTGCTGAGTAAGCATGTTTTCTGCAACATCAAGTGGTAGCCTTGGAGACTGCCACAAATCACAGAGCAAGAACACAGTATTAAATCAACTAACTTCAAGAATTAGGCAGGGTGTGTATGTTTCAAATGGGCACAATTATCAGAAGGGGGAGGCAGACAGAATATCTTGTCACTTCCCCTCAATCTGCTTTGGTCACAAAACAGAAAGTGTTTGCACACAGACAGTGGAGCTTGGTGCCCACAGAGAACAAAACAGATGACACTGCAGAAAGCAGTGTTGAATCAGAATGATCAGTGTTTCTATCTTTTGGTCCAACCACTCAGGGCATGCCAAGTACTGAGTCATCAAATCGTGCCTATGTAAGGCTACATCATAATGCCTGTACCATTCTGGATCTGGTTGCTGTTCAGCTACAATCTCTCTCCCTGTGATGCGGTTTACAGACCCCAAACAAAGGCTAACGGAGTGAAGGAGTGGTGCTAGCCCAAGAGGGTCCCCACACCTCAGCAGCTGCAGAGCATGCTCCAAATGGAGGATCTGCTTAAAAGGGGACTCTGACAGTGGATAAGACCCAACTGGGAAGCCAAGGGCCTGATCTTTTTCCGTCCTCTGCTCCCTGCCAAGGGAGAATAACCAGAAACTGAGAAGTGGGCTGGGCAATACCTATCTGACTGCTGAGAGTCATTGGGAACCCTCTGCTGGGGGTGGGGAGAGTGCAGCAATCACACACCAAACTGAAGAGAGAGTGGGGAGGTAGACAGTGGTCTAGGGGAGGCTGGTCTGATGTATCAGGAAGAGGTAACTCAGATACTGCTCGCTTCCCCCTTGATCTCTGAGCAGTGATCCAGTGGAGAGAAAGGGCTGGGGTCCCCGTACCACCCCTTCAGCCCCACCATTGGGAAGAACTCTGGGAGCACCAGGAAATGACAGACTCCAGCTTGGCTACAGGGCCCACAGACTGCCTGGAAAAGTAACCCTAGGACTTTGGGGACTGTTGAGCCACAGCCTTACCACTGGTCTCCGAGGGAAGCCTGCTTCAATCCCCCACATTCTTCACTAAGACAAAAACGTTGGAAGTGATAGTTCCCTCAGCCCCACTCTTCCCCATAATGCAGGTTAGCGCCAATTCATTATGGGCAGGGACAATGCTCTTCACCATGATTTAAACATAACGTTTTTACTGTATATGACTGGTGAAACTACTGAAATGGGAAGTAGCTCTAGTCATTTTCATTCATATTTAATTTTAGCTGGAGGGTATCTTCTCTTTGTAAACTGATTATGGAGACGTTATCAGGAATGGTATTTTTGACAAAGTTGCTGAGCCATGTTTTGTGAATTTGTGAAAAGGGACATCTTCTAGTTATTACCTGCAGGAGGAACAGTATTTCACTGTGTTAGCTACATGTCTCAGTGGGGAAAAGAATGTTGAAATGTATGACACTAGGTCTATAAATTACTCTTCAAGATTATGCAGGGAGCCTAGAAAGAGAGCGGTTTGCTGCTACAGTCTACAAAGAGGATAATAAATATTTCAAACTCATGGAGAAGTTAATATCAACAAATAGCATGCCTTTCCATAAACTGTTCAAGAAGAAAAAACTGTTCATGGCAGCAGTAGTTAAAAGACAAAAAAAATCTTCTCATGAGGCAGGAATATGCAACACAAGTCAAAGAACAATAATTGGCAACTCACACCCATGACATGCAAAAATCAGAGTGGGGTACCTAGAGACATGAAGAAAGCAGAGGAGCCTTGATCTGCATAGCTGATTCTAAAAGCGTCCAAGACTGAGCACGAACTTTGCTAGTGGGAATCCCACCTATGTCTTTTATGTTTATGTCTGGCTAGTGGGTTCGTTCTCTGATTAGAAGTTGTGTGGTAACTTTTTCAAATCCTAGCATCAGGATACAGACACAAACTACTGGGTCTACAGCCTGCATCATAAAATTACTGAAATGACACTAACGTACTTCTATTATTTTACTTGGTATTCTTGCGAAAGGAAGAAGGATTCAGCTGCTGAAAATCACTGTTAGAAAGTAACTCCACTTGCAGAGCTGCACCGATCATAGAATAGAATCACAACTGATGGGTAAAATGAAACCATTGGGTCACGCAGTCCCCAATTCCTACAGAGAGCAGGATTGTAACATTTCCCACTAAGATTTTCAGCTAACTCAGCTAGATTAAAAGCCAATTTATCTCACTTTCCTCCTGGTTAAGCCATTTGTCTAATAACTAATGTGAATTTCTCCATTTTCCATTTAAGACCATCACACTTCATTTAGCCAACTTAGCAAGAGAAGTCCCTTTGCAACCGTCTATTAATAATCACTCAAGTATCTGTACAGTATTCACATCCTCCCTTATTCACCTTTGCCTAAAGTTACAGTTATATTATATACATTTCTTTCACACACTCTTTATTTATATCCTTTATCATTTTAATGCCCTTCTCTCAACTTCAACTTTTTGTATCCTTTCACTAACGCTGTAATGAAGGGATTCAAATGGCATGCTGGATTCCAAATTGGCTGCAGTAAAAAGTGAACCTGCAACCTCTGATTTATGAGACTATTTACTCAACTTTCTGGGAACTCTTCTTGTGATATGGGAATTGATGCAGGGTCCTCATGCATGAAAAGCATCTGCACTGTTCCCACTCTGAACTTATAACCAGAGCTTAAATTGAAGGCACTTTAGAAGCATTAGCTCATGGTGTATTTGCAAAGGGCATATCTACACTGCCCCACAGTTTGGGCTATGGGAGTGTGAATAGCAATGCACACCAACGTGCTACACTGGAACTCCCCCACGTCGATGCAGCAGTCATGAAGTAAAAGGTTCATATTTCGCATTAATGAGACCTGTTTGAAGAGGACCCCATTAATTTAAATTAGGAACCTATTAGTTCATACCTGCAGCATCCAAGACAGGTGAGTTACAGTACAGCACTTTGATTTGCACTGCTATTCACACCCCCTGTAGTCTGAAAGTGAGGCAGCATAGACATTCTAAAAGTTGCGTTTGTCAACTTTAATCAAGTTATCAACATAGCAAATCAAGTATTAAATAGGGCCAAAAAGTAAGACATACCATCCAATGAAGGAAGACAGATAAGTTCGCCCACAGTTTAAAAGTTGTAGCACACATGTGCTCTTAATGTGTTTGAATCTAATCCATCTTTTCTATCACCAAGCTAAATAAATACAAAAGTTATAAAAAAAATATAAAATGAAAAAAATGACCAAGAATGAAAAATAAGGCCATCAGGGTAGCAATCCCACCACAATTCACTATTATAACCATACTTTCAATAGATGTCTTTTCCACTCTTGTAGGATGGGCAACTCAGTTCAGGATAATTTTATATAATGAAAGAACAGTCCTTAGTCAGTTACTTTCAAATGTAAACACCCAACCTTCAAAACCATACACCAATTTGCTCGATTCTGCTATTCTCCAGGACTGGTTTAGCCATACTCTGTGTACTGCAGAGGTTCCATGGTCTCTTCCGTTTTAGACCTGTCAGAGCCACATTCTATCTAGAATTTATTGAGTGTTGATTTGAAATGTGCTAGAAATGTTTCCCAATATGGTTTCGGTGACCTCCCAATGTTTCTGCAGAAAACTACTTTCTACCAGTCTACCTGGATTGAGCAGCAGCATTGCTAGGATTGATGTACTACTGAGCCCAGCTCACTAAAATCAACAGAACAGCAACTATGTTTTGTTAGTAGAGTCTAGTTTTGTCGGCATGAGATACATTCTACAGTGTATGTTTTTCAGTATAATATAGTGCCAATGACCAATTGTTGCAACCAAATCTCCATTTTGAAGTCGATATAGTTATTGGATGGTCATTGTTTTGTCTTTTCTCTCAATCACATCTAGTCTCAGGCCACTAAGATGTGTAGAGCAAAACAGAGTAGCTGAAAATGCCAATACATAGGGAATTCTTAATTCTTGTTTGCTTTTCAGCCTCAGAAAAGTATCCCCAGAGAATAGCTGTCAAGTCTTGATACTGTTTCACCAAGGCATGTATAGCTGAGTGTAGCACAGGACTGGTAGGCCTGGAATTTTTGAGTTTTAATCCCAGAGCAAACAACAATTCCATCTATGAATTTAGATAATTCCCAAACAGTGTACCTCAGATTGTGCACATCCAGCATCTATTCAAATGAAATTCCCATCCTGTTTATGTATGTATGCATGCATGTATGTATGCATAGGCAGTGTCAATAGAAAACTGGGAGACTGTTAGTCTTGTTTGACATAATCCAGTGCGCAAGCATAAAGTAAGTTTCCCAAACATCTATGGCTCTGCCAATCAATTCCAATTTCTACCAATACCAGTAAAATACCATCTCTGTCCTTTCCAAATTTCAAGTTTCCACTGACATTTGCTGCGTCGCCAGAACATTTGTTTTTAAAAAGTCAGCATTTCTTTTCTTTGCAAACTGCATTTTTTCTACTTCTTTCATGCTTGAAAACTACTCAGTCATTTTTGAGAAAACTTTATGGGGAAAAAAAGATCACTTCCTGAGCATATGCCTATCACCCATGAATTTCGACTTTAAAGATAAATGACTGAGAAAGTGCAAAGCAACTGAAAACTGCCCTTTATAATGAAAATATTTAGGCAATCTTAACTGACAAGCAAGTTGTCGATAATTAGGGGCATTCCAGTTTTAACTACAAAAATGAGTTATTAAATCAAACAAGTCTACTGAAGGTGTTTAATTCTTGAATGATATTAAAAATCAACTAGCTACTAAAATAAAAAGTCAGCATTAGGGATAGGACTCAACATAACATGTACAATACTCTGTAGAATCTGGTGGGTGGACACAGGTCAATGTCAAATACTCAGAAGCAGGCAGAATGAAGGATTTCCTGCCAAATAATCCTAAACACAAGAGATGCTCTTAGCTAAGGAGCTCACTCTTATTTCCATGCCAAGTACTGAATTAAGTGCAGCATTTCCTAGCACACATGATGTTTTATTAGTTGTGTTAGAATAATATTTTTATTCTGGGATCAACTGTTTTTCTAAAAACAAAAACAATAGAGCTAGAAGGTAATGAAAGGCCTTTATTGGCTTTTCATGGAGGACTGGGGTTTTAAAACTAGGTAGGATTACGAAGATGGGATGGAAAGAGATAAACAGAGAGGACATTGCAACGTCTCAAATTCATCTTACTAGAGTGGCATTTTATTCAGTAGGATTCAGACAGCAAGTCTCTCTTCTGAATGAGTGACAGCCTCTATTTATTTGGTTTAACTCAAGAGAATGGACCTGGGATCCAGAATAATGGATAGTCATTTTGAGCTACATAAGCTGTGCTCTTAAATTATGTCACTGATAAAAGAAAGGGTTATATGTCATGAGTGATGAGTTCCAGCACTTAAAGGGAGATGTCAAGAGCATATACACAAAACTATATTAAAATACCATGTCAGTTTGTCAGTGAATTCTTGATGCATTTTCAAATGACAAGAGATGGCATGGCATTAAAAGTAATATTGCCCTAGTATTATTATTTATATTACAGTAATGCTTAGAATATCCTGTGAGATCAGGATCTCATTGTGTTAGACGCTATATACACACAGTGAGAGACAGTCCCTACTCCAGAGAGTTTATAACGTAAACAGACAAGACAGACAAAGTGAGAGGAGAGACAGGCACTAGGGTGACCAGATGTCCTAGTCCTGATATTTGGGGCATGTATTTCTATAGATGCCTATTACTCCCTCCTCCCCCCATCCCAATTTTTCACACTTGCTGTCTGGTTACCCTAATAGGCACAGAAAGGTTGATGTAACTGGCCTAATGCCATATGAGAGGCCAGTGGTGGTGCTGGAAAGACAACCCAGCTCACCTAATTCCCAGTCCAGTGCCTTAGCCAGTAGATCATGCTACCATCTCACCAATTTGCTACATCTTACCCTTAATGTTCAAAACGCTCCCTCATCATACAGAAAACTTCCAGATTGCATAAAATATTAGCAGCACATGAACTGATGCTCCTTCAGATGTGCTGCCTAACTTAAAATATGAGATGAGGTGATTTTCACTACTGCAGTCCTGCACTACATCATACTGGCCTAAGAACTGCACATAATGATACCTTCAGATCACTAAGAGGAAAAGTAATTTGAACAGCTATGTTCTATTACCCAGAAGGATGGCAGCTTTGGGCAAGTAATATTTCACAGTCAGTACTAAATTCACTAAAAATATAGAATTATTTTAAAGAAGGTTTCCTAACATCTAAATAAACCATGAACTGCAGTTTGTAACTGGTAATTTTCTGGTTTGAAAAATGCAACCTGCTGGGACTCAAGACCTTTCTACCCAATGGATTTAAAATTTGTATTAAAGCTAATGTTTAAAAATTATATAATACATAGGTTGAGAAAAGAGTGTCTGTACACCTGAGTGTAGTGCTTAGATTATCCACAAATACAATGTTTTAAAAGTCGTAAGATACATATAGTGCATAATCAGCAATAACCCAAATTAAGGTGAATACATTTAACAATACAGTTTAGATATTAGCATCCAAGTATTTGGGTGCATCACTCATGAAAAGTTATACAGAGAGTTAGCTGTGGAAAGCAAATTTATCAAAGAGTGAAGATTGTCCTTCAGTAAATGAAAATTTAGGGTAGGTTGCCCATTTATTACATTGGGATGCTGTCCATTAGCTTCAGTGAGAGTACTCTGATGACAACTTGCATATGACTGGTTTAACAATTGAATCTACCAAAATAATACAAATTTTTATTTTTAGATTTAACCAAAAAAACCTCCAATACTGTATGGCTGCATTTTTTGTCCTTTGCTTCTACGTATCAAAATAGCGTTACTCTTGGTTACTTACATCCCATCAATCAACAGTACAACTTTCCTGATTATTTGGTTAGAAAAGGGATATAGCTAGATAAGAATTCTATTATAAATAGGTTTTTATACCAGTTTGTCCCCACAGTATCTGAGCACAAGAAACAAATCCACTAGGCAAGTCTTCATTTACAGTATCACATTATTCCAAACACTATACCTTTATATTTGAAGTATTTCTCCCATATGGGACAGTTATTCTCAGAGATAAATTTCAATATCTTTTTATTTAATTTTTTTTTTGGAGGTGAGTGGGTGGAAGAAAAAGAATAAAACCAACACCTGTGTGGATAAATCCTCTGTTATTTTACACTTATATTTACTGGTTGTGGTTCTTTTGACATAATTATTATTTATTCTATAGTTCCTATAGGTCCCAACCAAAATTGAGACTCGCTTGTGCAATGCACTATATGAGCATATAGTAAGAGACAATCTTTGCCCCAAAGATCTTGAAGTCTAAATAGACATGGCAGAAAAAAGGTAGGAGGGGAAAGAGAGGCACAGTGAAGTGAAGTGCCAGATCAGTCAGTCACAAAAGGAACAGAGCTGGGATAGCACATCTATGAGAACCTATTTAAGAGTAGAACTCCAAATGGCTTTTTAGTAATAACACCTGTGTAGATTTACCTTCTCTCTACAGGCTAGAATTCAGAATCCCAACATCAAAATCACTGAGGACTTTAAGCTAGGAGCAACTTTGCTTTAAAAAAAGGTCAAATTCCTTTTTTGTGCTGAGCATTTCTTTCATGAATTCTAACTACAGGATATCACTAACCTTGCTGTATTAGCCAGATAACATCATTCAACTATCCAAACCTAAGTGTCTGAACTCCTCCAACTTTGAAACACATCACAAAAGAATGCGTGCTGACTCCATGTCAATACTAAAACACTTCCCAACCCACAAAATCAGTCACGACACTACCTCAGAAAAAATCTGGTCAGACACATAGGTTTTGCAAAGTTTCCCAAAGATCAATAAATTTTGGGAGGTAGCGGATTGGCAGGGGGAGGGGAAGAAGGTTCAGAGATAAGAACCTTTGCCAGGACATTAAAACACTAGTCTTCTTTCCAAACATACATAGCAATTATCAGCTCAAGTATGCTTACCAACCGAATATTACAGTTGGTCTTTGGGTATAGTACCAAGTAGAGCAGTGCTTCCCCAACTGGGGTTCATGAAATGTTACAGGGGGTTCTCGGAAAAAAAATTCCCTAATGGCAGACAGAGAAGTCCCTAGGAACCCTGGGCAGCAATGGGGCCAACAGCCTGGAGCCCCTGGACTTCCAAGAGCAAAGTAGATCAAAGCAAGCATATCTATCACACTGAGGAGATTTAAACTTCAAGACTCCTTATAAGAAATGGAAAGCGAGGTGGATATTTTTTGCTGTTTTTAAGATGAAATAGGCAACTAGTATTGTTTTTAAAATTAAGAAGAAGAAGAAGTTTAAGCTTTGTTGTAATGTGTGTTGTTTGCGCAAGACCTGAAAGCTTGTGTAGGAGGAACTCTGAGTTGGCTTCTTAAATACCTTCATGCTGTTTCACATCTGATGCTCCTTGATGAAACATACAAGCCTTGTCGTATAACAGGTTTATTCAAAGTGATACAAGCTACAAAAGTGAGATCTTGGAAGAGTGTTGCCATTTTCTTAATGTAATAAAAATACTGTAATGATAAATAATAATAAATAGTGTGTAACAAGCATGTCATAAAAACAAATTTTATATTTCCAAGATCACTGCTTTTATAATTTATATCCGGTAAAGGAGAAAATCCCTGGAAATATTCATTTTTAGGAGGAGGTTCGCAAGACTTGACATTCTAGTGAAAGGGGTTCGCAGATTGTTAAAGTTTGGGAACCACTGAAGGAGAGTGAATTGTAGTAATCTAATCTGAAGAGGAAAGTTGCAGCCTTCTTGCCAGAGCAGATGAAAAAACAAGATTTGTTGATAACTGCTACTGCACTACAGGCTCAGTCAGAAATAGATGAAGAGTCCAAAATCTCCCAAATTGCAAACTTGAGTAACAAAAGGTGGACACATTCCCTCAGTAGAAGGGACAGACAATACCTCTACCATCTCCTGCATTTGCCTCCGCAATCCAAACTGCCTCTCCTCCCAGCCCTCCTTTAATTACACTTCAGATAGTAGGCCTAACAGACTAGGACCCTGAGAAGACCAGATATTAACATAGTCTCACTAAGCCTTCCCCCACAAAACAACTGGTGCTCAGACACCAGCCAATAACCGAGAAGGATGACAGTGTCACAGCACCAGCTTGACCACTCTTAGCTCTAAGTGGTTTACACAGTGAGTTCTTTCTTCTGGGCTCCAGATGCCTTGAGCTGTTTGGGTCCCTGTCAAGGCTGATTTCCCACTTTGGCACTTTGAGTGCAGAAGGTGGGGGCACACAAGGATTTTAAAAATTAATGCTGGGCACTTCAGGCTTATATTAAATTCCCAAGATTACAGCTTTTTTTTGACCTTGGATTGGTAAATGCTGCCACCACTCAAGTGCAGAAGCCCTCTGAGAATCCAGGAAGGGGTGCTTGGGAATTCCTTCCTGTGGGCAACCTCAAGCTCTTTCACCCACCCCTCCTGTTCTTAAAAAAGGTAAATTTTATTAAAAACAAAAAGAAAAAATACATCTGGAAACTCAGGCTATTGCTAGATTTAAGAAAAAAAGCATCAAGACTAACGTTTTTGAGGATCAGCTTAAAGGTTACAAGCAAAACAAAATCATTTAGGGTTAGCACAGAGGAGTCCACAAGCTATAAGGAAATAAAAGGGATAAATCTAATTGCATCTTTCTAGACATTTCCTGATCTACTTACATATCTGGGGTTTTAAATTAGTAGCTTCTAGGTACAATCCTGATGATGATTTTTTCATACCTGGCCCTAAGCTTCTTACAGCATAGTTCCGCCCTGTCCCCAGGAGAACAACCACAAATAGCCAAAAGAGAAGTCTTGTTTCAATTTTAAAAGTTCTAGCCTTTCCATTGGCTCTCCTGGCCAGGTGCCCACTCACTTCTTTTAACCCTTTACAGGTAAAACAAGTAAACAACAGCTGCTAAAAGAAATTTTATAGCTAACTGGCTGGCTGGCTCCAAAAAAGGAAGTTACCTCCACTCCCCTTTCATTTATCACAGTCCCCAAGTGTGCTCTTCAGCCCTCTACCCTGATGTTAGTTGTGAGAACCAGAGGATCTGGAAAACATATGGGCATAGCTATGCAGCTATTGCCTTAGGCTGACCACCATTTTAAAGAGCTGAGCACTGCATCAGGACCTTTACCTGATCCTTCATGTGTTCCGGGAAGTGGTCCCACACCTTTAAGATGAAGTCTTTAAGGCAACTGATGTGTGATTATGCCCATGTAGAGGTCTCTATGCATGACATTAGGAGGACTAGCAGCTGAAGGTCCAATGCTATGGCAGGCCTCTTGCAGCTAAAGACCACCACAAGACGGTTCTGAATCTTCCAGAACCTTTCTAGAAATGGGTAGCTCTTTGCTATTGAGGTGGGTTACGTCCACTTCTAGGTGAATTATTAAGGTGGACTGAGTCAGGGAACTTTTCTTGACATTGATAACAAAGCCGTGCACCTGCAGGAGATTGAGCATCAAGGACGTTGCTCTGTGCACTGTTGCTGGGGATGGACCTCTGATGAAGATTTTTCCAAGAAAGCATATTGCAGGCAGATACACTGCAACATGAGTCTGGCTGTGATGACCACCATCATCTTTGTAAAGACCTTTGGCACTGAGAAGAGGCCCAAAGGGAGCATCCAATATCAATAATAATTCTTGCTGTAAGCAAACCTTAAAAATCTGCAGTGGCATGTTCAGACAGGAATATGAAGATATGCATCTACTAGATCCACAGAAGTCAGAAAAATCCACCTGGGTCAGGGACAACACCATAGAGGGCTAGGTCTCCATCCAAAACCTCTCTTCACCCACTCATTGAGCCTTTTGAGATATAAGATGCCTCGGAATACCCCCGTGTGCTTCTGAACAATGAAGATGATAGAGTATAACCCAGAGAATATTTCTTCTGAGGGAATGCTATTACTCCCACATGTAAAAGATGAGATATCTCGGTCTGGATCAGATTGTGCCTTACAGGGTTGTTGGAGATAGCGGACATGATAAAGAATGGATTGGGGTGAAGCCCATAATTTGAGGGACTATCCCTAATTATCTTCCTGACCCCACTTGTCCATGGACAATGCAACTCATTCCTCCAGGAAGTGGAAAATTTGGCTCCCTAGCTTCACCTATGGGTAGAGGCCTATGAGGTCTTTGTCATAAAAAGTCTTTGGGAGGGGTGGAATTCCCTCTAGTTCCCCATCCTCCTCCTGAACCTTGTTTCCATTGCTTTTCTTTGGAGAATCTGCTGTATCTCTGTGAGGATTAGGATGAAAAGAGCACCTCTGTCTGAAGTCTGGTCTGTCCTCTCTCCTAAAGGCACTAAGTGGCATCAAGAGAGACTGATTGGATATTGCCTCACTGTCCGTCACTTCTTTGTCTAGCTTCTCCCCGAAAAGGAGAGCACAGAACCTACTTGGAGTGGGTATCCACCTTGCAGGGTTGGAGTCACAGGTGGCTCCTGGTTACTGAGCTGGAAATCTTGGCTCTAGTTGAGAATGTTATTGCATCCATTGAGCTACAAATGCTGTGGCCAAGAAAACTTTATTTAAAATAGAGTCGAAGTCAGGGTGATCTCTACCCTTTAGGGCCCTGAGATCTTCCAAACAGGAGAGAGAGGCCCTTGCAAAGCAGGTAGCTGCTAGGGATGGCCTGAGGGTGGCTGAGTAGGCCTCAAAGTCTTTTTTGAGAGTGGCCACCATCTTTCTATCCAGGAGGTCCTTAGGATAGAACTTCCATTCTGAATAGATAACTATATGTCCTGCTAGGGGCGCTACAGCGGCATCAACCTTCAGTACCTCCTGTAGCAGGGTCCCATGCTCCTGAATCTTACAGAACTTAAGGTCTTTTTTTCTTTGTTTTTTTAATGTGCTTTCCCGTATCAAGCTTATCCCACTTATCTCCAATCAATTCCTTTTGCATTTTTTCTCTTTCCTTTCTTTGACCTTTTAACTTTTTTGCATGCTTTGTGAGCGTATGAGTTCTGGGTTGCTTTGTTGAGGCCTTTTGCAGCTAATCTTCCTTCAGGCTTGAAGCCTACTCAAGACATCTCTCTGAGTCCTCTCCCTGAGTCCTCTTCTGCTGGGTTCTGTTCCCCCAGAGAGCGTGGAGGAGATATGTCGTCCCAGCCCTCCGGGTTGAATTGTGAAGGAGGGGACTGTTTATGAGCCCTGCTTCATCTTTAGAGGCCCCTTCTGCTCCCCTCAGAGACTCCTGTTCCCTTTTCCCCATCTTGGGAGTCACAGTTACTCTGGTGGGTGGGGAACCCAACACGTCTGTCCAATTCAGAGCCCTGGGACCTAAAGGAGTTAGGGACAGAATGCTCAGCACAACTGACTATCCGCCAAGACCAGGAAGTCTGTCTCACAGATGGAACACCATTTCAATTTTGTTCTGTGCTTTTTAAATTGCTCTGCCACGCCTGAGGTGTGCAGAGAAGCCAGCATGGAGACAATGCAATGGAGGCTTGACTCAGGGAGGAAGAAAGAATTAGAGAGGGAGAACAATCCTCACCATGGCCCCCCAAATAGCCAAGAACTCATGGAAATGGAGAAATTAGGCAACAGCAACAAAACTACTGTACACACACTGCCCTGCAGGCAGACAATTTGGCAGCAAGCAGGAGCAAAGGGGGCATGGCTAGAGTATGTAGCACTGAGACTTTGGCCATGTCTACATCTAAAATTTTGCAGCGCTGGTTGTTACAGCTGTATTAGTACAGCTGTATAGGGCCAGCGCTGCAGAGTGGCCACACTTACAGCAACCAGCGCTGCAAGTGGTGTTAGATGTGGCCACACTGCAGCGCTGTTGGGCGGCTTCAAGGGGTTTTGGGGAAGGCGAGAGCAAACCGGGGAAGGAGACCAGCTTCGCCGCGGTTTGCTCTCGCGTTCCGCGAACCACCCTGCAAACCGCAGGGAAGGAGACCTGCTTGCTCGGGGGTTCGGCGAACGCGAGAGCAAACCGGGGAAGGAGACCAGCTTCGCCGCGGTTTGCTCTCGCGTTCCGCGAACCACCCTGCAAACCGCAGGGAAGGAGACCTGCTTGCTCGGGGTTCGGCGAACGCGAGAGCAAACCGGGGAAGGAGACCAGCTTCGCCGCGGTTTGCTCTCGCGTTCCGCGAACCACCCTGCAAACCGCAGGGAAGGAGACCTGCTTGCTCGGGTTCGGGGAACGCGAGAGCAAACCGGGAAAGGAGACCAGCTTCGCCGCGGTTTGCTCTCGCGTTCCCCGAACCCCCCTGCAAACCGCAGGGAAGGAGACCTGCTTGCTCGGGGTTCGGCGAACGCGAGAGCAAACCGGGGAAGGAGACCAGCTTCGCCGCGGTTTGCTCTCGCGTTCCCCGAACAAGCAGGTCTCCTTCCCTGCGGTTTGCAGGGTGGTTCGCGGAACGCGAGAGCAAACCGCGGCGAAGCTGGTCTCCTTCCCCGGTTTGCTCTCGCCTTCCCGGAACCACCCAGCAAACCTCAGGGAAGGAGACCTGCTTGCTCGGGGTTCGGGGAACGCGAGAGCAAGCCGGGGAAGGAGACCAGCTTGATTACCAGAGGCTTCCTCAGGTATGCTGGGATACCTGCTTATTCCACGGAGGTCAAGAAAAGCGCTGGTAAGTGACTATACTTGATTACCAGCGCTGGATCACCAGCGCTGGATCCTCTACACCCGAGACAAAACGGGAGTACGGCCAGCGCTGCAAACAGGGAGTTGCAGCGCTGGTGGTGCCCTGCAGATGTGTACACCTCCTAAGTTGCAGCGCTGTAACTCCCTCACCAGCGCTGCAACTTTCTGATGTAGACAAGCCCTTTGATCAGCTGCTGTGAACTGCAGAGAGCAGGGGAGCAGCTCAGACGTCCACAACTGTTGGAGATGCTGAGCTGCAAAATTAAGAAAAGATGTGCACAGGTGATATAAACAATGTTTTTAATCACATCTGAAGGGCAGTCAAGGACCTGTAAAGTTGTTCTACCTACAGTGATAATTTACTGCATATACAGTATCATTGTGCCATATTAGTAGATTAAGAAATCTTCCCCCACCCCACCACAAAAGTAGGAAAACAGTCCCCTCCTTCACAAAATGCAGGAATTTTGTTAGCACAACAGAATGCTGTTGAGGCACAACATTTTCTCCACTGTGAAAATAAGTAGAATTGAAGAAGTTAGAGATGGAATGTTATAAATCAAGGTAACCAGAAGCTGGGAAAAATCTTAAAAATTAAAATTCTCCAGTGGGCCACTGCATGGAACCTTTTCAGTGACATCAAGCAACAAAAACAAATAAAAGATCCGTTAACTCAAATGCAAATTTAATACATCGCATGTCCTATTGGAGTCAAAAGAAGTTTAGCCAAAGCATTTAGCCTTTATTTCCTTTTTTAGAAAAAAGATTACTACTGAGGCAATACTTCAAAGTATTTTACAATGTAAAAAAATTTACTGGAGATTATTCATTTAGTACATTAAACACATACACACTATTTTTATAAGGTGGTTTGTAAACTTTTGTTACACAGTGTCTGTTTTGAGTGTATATAAAAAGGATGCCTTTTTTAATACAACTGCATATGTACTGAATTGATCACTAAGAACCTAGCATCACTAGTTTGTTTATTCTAACAAGAATTCAAGTGCAATATAAAGAAAGTCAAATATTTAGACAGTTTATAAAACTTTATTGCTTGTACTTAGGTTTACACCAGTAAAAATGTCTGCCAAAGTCTTTCCAATTATGCTAAGTGCGTCAGCTAAGAGCAACAACAAAAAACAAAGAAAGAGAAAAAAGGAATCTTTTCTGAAGGGGAAAAAAACATTATGGATCACAATAAACCCCCTCTTCCCCTGCCCAAAGCACCTCTCAGATTACACTGTGAATGACAAAATTGTATTCCATTCATTCTAATGCTGGAGTCATTCTGTATAGAATGAGGGAACCAGTTCAGGACAAACTGCTTGGACGAGCAAGCAATTATCCAAACCATAGCCCAAAGAGATCAGGATCAATTTATTTTACCTTTTAAAAAACATTCACTTTACTCTCAACTCCTTGATTTACAACAGACCTCATCCTTAGCTGAAACTCATCCCAGAATTTCAAGAGATGTGGCAATCTGTTAGGACACTTACGTTTTCTATTCCCCAGTGGACCACAGGTAATACAACTTACACAGACAAGCAGCGAAGAGTCAGGAAAAGAGAAGGATTTGACTGGTTTATGACAGAGGGCAGTAATGGGACAGAACTAATAGAGGAAAGGAATGGCAGACCAACAAAAAAGAAAAGGGAGACCGTGAGAACTTTATCAGTGGAGAATGCAGCTGACTGCTTGCTTATGGTTAGATTGTGTAACATTTGCTCACATTAGTGAGCACTTACATAAGTAATCTCAGAAGGGACTTGCCAACATGAGCACCAATCTAGCTGTGAGCGAGTGGCCAGCTGCATTCTACATTGCTGAGGTTCTCAAGGTCTTTTCTTTTTGGTGTCTCCTTTCTCTTCCTCAATGGGATCACTGGTGTAAACATTCAGAAGTGTATGCAGGGGTTGAAAAATCTAGTCCTTTAGTAGCATTTCTTAGGTGGAACCTTCCAATTAATTTCTTGAAATGATTCCATTCAAGAAAAATCTTAACTTGTCTTGTACTCTGTTGAGACATTTGAGATCAGTTCATACACTCAAGCTAACCACAACGAGATTTCAGCTTACTTGAGCTGAAGGGAAGGTTTTCTTAGTGAGTGTCTGTTGACTTTGAAACCTACTCTCTTCACTGGTCTGAGAAATCCTGAATTCTCAAATTTCAGGGTATAATGTATGGACTATCTATACATACACATTTACATGAGGTGATGGTTTATGAGGTTTCAAGGTTTTTTTCAGGGAGAAAATACTCTGAGCCCTTTAGTTAACATTGAGGCAATTTAGGATGTTAATTTAAGTATTTTTATTTATTTATATACATGAAACTACAGATTCTAAAAATATTTTACAAAGCAAGCCATAAAGCTTTGATAACAAGCATCTGAGTTCTGCTCAATACCAACCTACTATAATCTGAAGACAAAAGCTTTGATATTCAGCTTGAGCAAAGAAACATTAAACAAGTAATATAACTATGTAGTTTCTTGATCCACTTATCTAAACAATTTTTTACATTTAAAAACATATAGTTGAACCATCACGAATTCATTGAATGGGTTTTCTACAATCACTGTTTGAAGTTCCTCTTCTCCAGCTTGGCTTGCCCCACCCCTTCAATTAAAATGACTCTCTAATGACTTATTCCTGGCCAAAGAGCAGAACCAGTGCTCTCGCGTCATCTTCTTTGATTCTTGGCTGCCTTTGACACTGTTGGTTCTTCCTGATACCTTGTCCTGATCTTGTTCTCTCATGATTCTCCTACTGCTCTAATTGCTCCTTCAGTGTGTCATTCAGATGATTCTCCCACAGAGCTCTGTCCTCGGTCCCCGTCTTTTCTTCCTCTACACCTTTATCTATGGCTATGCTCATCTGCAAACACTAATTTAACTAAACTACCATACTATACTGATGACTCTCAGACCTGCCTGACGATCCAAACTAAAATCTTGGCCTCTGTCTCTGGCATCAAATTGTGGATGTCCACTACCAGTTTAATGTCAGTGTGGCTAAAACAGAGCTCAATCTCTCCGCTCCCTTCCTTTCTCAGTCACCAAGACGAAACCACCATCCTCTCCTTCACTCAGTCCCATAACCTGGGGCATACCTTCAACTCAGCCCTCTTTCTAAATCCTCATGTCCAGGCTGTATGTAAATCTTGCAGACTCTTATTGAATAACATCTCTAAGGTATGGCTTTTCAATTCCATCCACATGGCAGACCAACAAAAAAGAAAAGGGAGACCGTGAGAACTTTATCAGTGGAGAATGCAGCTGACTGCTTGCTTATGGTTAGATTGTGTAACATTTGCTCACATTAGTGAGCACTTACATAAGTAATCTCAGAAGGGACTTGCCAACATGAGCACACAGTGAAAACTCCAGCCTAAGCGTTCATCTTATGTCTTGATTACTACAACATCCTATTTTCTGGCCTTCACAAATGCAATCCTGTCCCTCTTTTATCCAATCAAAACACTGCTGCAAAAGACAGTTTTCCCAGCTTGTCACTTAGACCGTGTCAAAGTGCCATTGAGTTGTAAGTTTGTCTACAGTACTGCTCCAGGTCAGATATAGCATCTAATAGTGTTTCTTTAGAATGGTTACTGTAGGTAGCAAATGATATAGGCAGACAGAAGCCTATTAAAATACTTATGTTTGCAAATACTCTCATTTACATATTTGAAAAAAAATACTAAAAAGATAATCTTCAAAGTGCCAGTGAGAAATCATGAGGGAGAGAAAGGTATTTTGTACTCTCCACACAAATGTTTGACAATAGATTCAAGATACAGCTTTATTAATTGCCAGTTTTCTAAACTTGAGTAGAAGCACAATTATGAAGAAAAATGACAAATATGGGTAGAATAAATAAGTAAAAAAGGTTCCCTAGAACAAGGGAGCTTATCCTCAAGGAGGTCAGAGCCTCAGTTGGTCTATGGATCTATGCCAGTTTACCCCAGCTAAGGACTGGCCCCCATTATTGACTAACTTTTGTGGATCAGGCCCGAGTAGGGAGCTACTCTTAGAACACATGCCTGAGAGAACTGGGGAAAAGGGAAATCTGAAAAACACTGTAACCGAATACAAATAAAGGCATTATATTTCCTGAACCACAGCATGGGACATACAAACTAGGCTCACAATTTCTTTCCCTGCCACACCAGCTGTCCGCTTTGTTTAACCATAAATTTAAACCACAAGGAAAAGATTTAGAGTTGATTTAAGAAAGCAATTCAAGCAAGCTTTCATAAAAAAGGAAAAACGAAGACCAAGGAAAGGACTGTCCACTGCTGGCACAGGATAAAGAGGCATGTGAAAGGGTGCAAAGGTCTAAAACATAATGCGTAGATCAGTATCGCAGACTTGCCAGGAAGCATGAAGTTATGGGAATCGTTAGTTTGGTTAGGTTTCCTTCTACAGTTAAGCTAATTTTATCTATAAAGCGCAAGATACACACGTGTGCAGTACAGAAATTGGAAAAAAACTGTCAAGTGGTTGGGCGTGTCTCTCCAGAGTTGTCTACAGTGGTTCATTAGAACAACAGTAAATTATAAACTCCTGTTGACAGCAACGACAAGCGGAATTTGTAGATAAATGGTGCACAGAGCCAGGAATGAAGCAGTGAGAAGATTTGACAATGCAAACCAATGAAGAACGAGATGCTGATTGGTGTATCAGAGATATAGATGCAAAAGAAAAGCTCTAAAAGAGAGAAATTTAGAAATAGACTAGACAAAGCACATAAGGTTACACTATACAGAACAATCCTGCCCTGGGGAAGTGACCTAAAATGCCTACTCTATATGTCTCTATGATTGCCCATACGAGACTTCAGTTCACTTGAATGATTCACATATTAAACTCCCAAGCAGAGATAGTTTGACAAATCCAAGGTTTCACAATAAAGAGACCTGACTTCAGCTCTGGTTGTACTTTGATCAAAGAGTCAAAGTTAAAATGATACATATGGACTTAACTTTAAATCAACCTTAAAAAAAAAATTTCCAAAAGCACAGCACAGCACCATGCATTTCCAACTCATTTGTAGAATAAATAACTGGTTATAGAAATGGAAGACAGAATTTATCCTGAACTTCTGAAAAAGCTTCATTTGCAAAACCTTTATCTTTGATTAAAAAACTGGAAGTTCCATCAAAATGGATTAACAATCTATTTTAGAGGTAAAATACAGTAGAATATTAACTCCTGCGGGTGATGAGTAATAATAAATGGGGTGCTGAGGACATTTTTGTTTATCTTTTCACAATGACAGAAATGACAGAATTTTGTAATATTTGGCAAAGGAGGTAATAAAACAAAATGGAGCCAGACTTCTCTAGACTCAAGTTACGGGACAGCACACACCACCTTTAACACTAAGTACGCTGTGTTATAATATGTGCCTATTTTATATAAACTATTAAAAACTCAAGATGGAGCCTTTTTCATGCAGGTTTTTGCAATTTTTCAACATGATAACTCTTCATATAACTTGATCTGACATAGAAAAGACAATGAAGCAACACCAGCTCATGCACAGAAACGAACACTAAGGCAAGGTGGTTTATTGTGCGTGCTGACACAAATACTCTTGGTCAATACAAAAGGATAAATAATACACTTTCCCATGAATTAAACAACATTCAGCTCCAAGTAAGGGGAATAAACAGTCTGACTGAGCCTTTCCAACAATTAGCTATTCACAATAGCTCTATCTCTACTTTCATTATTATTTATTTCTATGATCGAAGCACCTAGAGCAGGGATTCTCAAACTGGGGTTGGGACCCCTCATGGGGTCATGAGGTTATTACATGGGGGGTTGCGAGCTGTCAGCCTCCACCCCAAACCCTTCTTTGCATCCAGCATTTATAATGGTGTTAAATATATTAAAAAGTGTTTTTAATTTCTAAAGGGGGGGGTTGCACTCAGAGGCTTGCTATGTGAAAGGGGTCACCAGTACAAAAGTTTGAGAGCCACTGACCTAGAGGCTCCAGCTGAGAGCAAGTCTCCATTGTACCGCTAGGTACTGTATAAACACACAGCACGAGATAGCTTCTGCCTTGAAAAGCCATAATTTAATTACACAAGATAGACAGAGAAAATATTTTTATCCCCATTTTACAGATAGTGAGTGGAGGTATGGAGACAGTAAGTGATTTACCCAAGGTCATACCAAAAGTATGGGGCAGAGCCCGAACCTGAATTTCGTTTTCCTGAGTCATAGTTCCATGCACGAACTACAAGCCCATCTTTCTCTATCTGAGGAGAGGAGTATTGACACCATGGTTCTGCAACTGAACAATCTTCATGTCACATATCTGAAGACTCAATGACACAAAGCAGGGTTTTTTAGTGAATGTTCCACAATGCAGCTTAGTGTAGCTCCTGGTCTAAGCACTAATGTAGACAGGGCCCCCGCAGGGGCTGGGGCAGTTTTTACGCCATTTGTTTTAGACCTATTCTGCACAGAGTCAGATAACATGATACTTAAAAAGCTCTTGCTGTTGCTACTGCTATTTAATAGCAACAGTGAGAAATTTTTCCCAAAAATCTCTCCATGAGATAAAGTAATTAAGGCCCCACCTTAGCAAATCACTTAAATACATTATTGATTTAAAGTATATGCCTAAATGCTTTGCTGAACAGAGATGTGCATAAAGTTAAGTATGTGCTGAAGTGCTTTGCTAAATTGAGGCATAAGGGTCTATTAATTCAGAGTTTAGAGGAAAGCCTTGTCATAGTGGACCAAAGACTGCATTACCTAAAGCTAAAAAGGGCCCAGTTTTATAGACATTTATTTTTTGCACCCCCTATCGAGTAGTTACAGAAGAAAATTGAGATTTGAAGAAACTATCCTAACTACACTGCCTCACACTCTGGCAGAGAAAGTGGATCAAACAAACAATGGAAGAGAAAAGAATTTTAAACAGACAAGTGTATAGCAAATGATATGAAGTGCAAATACAGGCTGTGCAAATACTAAGCTAAACTGAAAGCAGAAATAATAGTCAGCAACAAAAGGTAGTTCTTTCACCTTCTACATCTTGCATACAGATTCAAATGTATTTGCCACGTCCTCCTTCCATTGTGATAATATGAATCAGACCTGCCATATGGAAAGGTTACTGGATATAGCAATAGAAGTCACTAAAATGAACACATTAAAAATGTTAAACTCTTAAAAAGCTTTTGATTTATTTGAGGAAAGCACATAACAGTGAACAGGGCTTATATCTGCTATACATCTTAATGCAATATTGATTCCATTATCAGAGAGCAAGTAATGTATCAAGAGTACAAAGTGCTCTTGATACATTACTACCACGCGGGAATGAACAGATCCTGTCCAGATGTACATCAGCAAAACTAGTGATAAAGAAAATCCATCTCTTGCAATATCAGTGCACTTTAAACAGATTACCACTATTGCATTAAACATTTTAAAATGCATACATTCTACTTGGAAAATCTCATTTTCCATACAACTCTACATTTTCATGAACAATTTACTATTTTCTTAATTATTGCTGTTCATTTGACAGCCACGAGACATCAGATCAGAAGTCCTACTCAAAAATGGAGTAGAACATTGTTCTTGCAAACAAAAATTAAATTCAAATGCCAACCAGTCACTGCCCAATGATACAAAGGCCTGAAATGGCTTCAGATATTACAATCATTATTAAAACTTTGATTTTCAATGTTTTGAAAATTTAAAAAATTAAAAAAAAAACACTTTATCCAAAATGATTTTATGCAATTAATTTTGTTGCTGTTCAGGAAAAACAACAGCAGCAACAGCAACAACAACAAAAATATGTTCCCGTTTGGTGAGTCTTTGTTTCCAAGGACAGTAGTATTAGGAGAGGTTAAAAAATGACCTGTGCAAGATGAATATCCCGTGATAAGTGAATGGTAAATACATAGTATATAAAAAAAGATATAAAACTCAAGTTAATGAAATACAGACAAATCAAGCAATTTCTATCTGTTGTAAGGATCCATGGACTATAACCTGGGTCTGCAGACATTCCCACAGTGCCACTGGGTGGCCATGCAGACCCACAACCAGGGAGCACTTTAAAGAGTAGGTACCACAAGAAGTACAACCTAAAGGACTCAGAATGATATTATCCTGCAGCCCTCTGATTGGCCAAGCACCCTATTTAACCCTGGAAGGTGCCCTAGGAAATTATCTGGGCAACCACACAGACTTTGGGTCTTCCGATCTGCAGTTTCAGATCTCAGCCTGAGTCTGATCCTGACTCTGGCCTGGTTCTTCCTCTGATCTTCGACTCTAGCCTGACTCCGATCCTGACTCTTGCTTACTAAACCCGGCTCTAGTGCAGGGGTTCTCAAACTGTGGGTCAGGACCCCAAAGTGGTTCACAACCCCATTTTAATGAGGTTCCCAAGGCTGGTGTTGGCCCTGGCCAGCAGCAAGTCTGAATCCCAAGCCCCACTGCCCACGGCTGAAGCCCAAGCCCCCGTCTCTCTCCCTCCCGGGCCCAGGACTAAGGTTACATGCCCTCCAACCAGGGCAGAAGCCCTTGGGCTTCAGCTTTGGCCCCCTTCACCCGAGGTGGTGGATCTCGCTCTTCAGTTCCCCCTATTGGGGTCGTGTAGCAATTTTGGTTGTCAGAAGGGGGTCATGATGCACTGAAGTTTGAAAACCGCTTCTCTAATGATTTCACCAACTCCTGCTCACAGTCTACAGTCCCTCACCTGTGCCCCAGTCCCTTACATCTGTTTGGTTTTAAATCTCCACTGCTACTTAAATTATAGAGAAAAACTACAACAAACAGATACATTATTTGTATAAAGTATCTTCTGTTACATCCAATGTTGATCTTAATGGGGTTTAATTTGTCACAGTTATTATGACTATTCAGTTTCAATATGTTTTTAAAAGTTTTCCTCTACTCATATGTTTGCATTATTTTTATAAGGCTCATCATCATCATCTTACACAAGACTACCTTCTTTTTCTCTACCGTGGTGAATGTAGTTTGGTTACAGCATAGTGAATGACAAACCATCTGTAACTATGTCTCAGACCTCTACATACCCCACCAATTATTTTGATTTTGTAGGGTAAGCTGATAAATTCAACATCTTTTGAGAGAAGAATTTGTCCTCTGTGTGCAGTTTATACCAATGTTTGGGTATAAAACATGCATATACATGAATTTCTCCAGCATTACAATCAGAAATGGAAGAAACTTTTCCTGAAGATAATACCCCAAAGAGTTCACTGCCAGTTTTGTACTCTATCCTGCATAAAGTCTCTCTAATAGCAAGCTACTACTTATGGAGGATTTTAATGTTAATGTGTTAGATGAATAACCTGATTCAAAGTCCACATCCACACAGCTATAAAAAGTCATAATGTCCTAGCCAATCCATCAGTAGATAAAAAGACTCTCTTCCACTGTTACCTGTGACTCCAAGGGCAGACAAGATTTCAGAGGATCCCTGGATGGGAACTTCCTTGACAAAGGGTGAGCACAACTCCTCAAAGGGAGCAGACACCACTGACATTTATGCGTACACTTGATATCTGTTAGCCGTGGTGTTATGTGGTGACAAAATAGGTTAGATAGTAAGTCACTCAGTTTCCCAACGTAGTCATAGTAAAAATAAACTGCATCTACGATTGCTAGGGATTCCAAGATGTGAAAAGTTTGAAAACAGACTGCCCTGGTTTTCTATCATCACAAGCATATTTGTAAAAATAACTAAACTGTAAGAAATTCAGTGTCACCTTTGATATCTATAGTAAGGATTAAAAAATATATACATATCTTCCCTTATACAAGATGTTTATATTTCAGAACTCATCAGGAACCAGAGAAAAAGGCAGCAGTAACTGAAATGTTTTCACAAAATAAAAGCCTCCTCTCTCTGTACGATGTATACGTGCATGCTAAAATTACAAGGCACATGAACTTGTTTGGAGTAGGTAGCTGCTAACTTCTTTTTTAGGGTTATACGCTGCTCATGAAAATGGACCAAATGAGCATGTTTATAATGCCATCTTATGAAGATGCTGAATGGAAAAGGACAAAGTGGTTCTAGAGAGAAAACGTCTAATATTGATTATTTCTCCTATGTTTCGAATGAAGAAAGAACATAGCTGTGTCTGATTAACAACTTACAATTACCATAGCATCTTATTTTACAAAAACATCTTTACGTTTGCTTAACGAGAATCATCAATCTATATCAACATAACTCTGGGAATGATAAAAAGAATCTTTAATTTTAATTTTGAGATTATTAATAAACAAAAGACTACTGAAAAACTCATTTACTTTCATTATTTAAGTTCTGCATTTATTTTGCCTTTCACTAAGTTTAGATCAATATAAAGAGACTTTCTGGTTCTCCTGCTCTCAAACTGTGCTGTTATTGTTTGGCTTCACAACACAGTGGAGGAGTATTTAAATAGCAATTAAACTATAAAAAAGTTACTTGAAACTGTTCCATCAGATTCCATGTTTGACTTTCATATAAAATTTAGTCCGTTTACATGTAAATAATTTTCTGTTTCTAAATGTCAGCAGCACAATCTCAACCTGGAATCTAAAACTCAAGTTGAATTCTTTCTAATTTCTGATATCTTCACTACTAAAATTCTGTAATTTAACTAATCATTCTGCTGAGAGATTTGAGCTATAATAGGATCCAGTCCTCTTCCACAGCTATATTGGTGCAGAACTGCTAGTAAGTAGTAAAAATGTATTTTAGGCCCAGCCCTGCAATAAAAACTGTGCAGGTGGAAATCCACAGATCCTCTTTGGTTTTAATAGGGTTCTGTCCATTCATGTGACTCTCAATGCAGGCTAGGGATGTAGTTAGTAAAGTGAACAGAGCAGACACAGAGTAAGAAGCTGCCATTTTTATACTATGACTTTTGAAGATGTATTAAACAATATTCTTAACTTCAGTCTGGAACACACTAGCAACATAGTTTGTCATTACAATTGTATCCTTCAATATTAACTTATTGATTGCGGCAACTATACAGCTACTGTTTATACATCTTATTATACACTCGGAGTTTAAAGCCAGAAGGAACCATCTGATCATCTACTCTGATCTCCAGTATATCACAAGCCACCAACACCACCCAGCACCCGCACATTAAACCCAACAATTGGCAGGAACTGGTCATGAAAAAGTAGTAATAATAAAATGGAGGGGTGGGGGGGAAACCTTACCCACAAATCCTTCTTCTCCAACCAGCTTCAGGGCAATCTTGTCTGCCAGAACCGAAGAGTTTCCATGTGCAATATTAGCAAACGGTCCAGCATGCACAAATACTGGAGTTCCCTGGAAGATACAAAAAGAGAATTTACAACCCAGGTAATACAACAGCCAGAGAAGGGAAATGACTCCATAGGTGTATACTTTTTTGATGTATACAATTTTGAAAAAACTGCCGAGGGAGCACAGGGACTAGAAACCATATGATAGTTAAGAGATAACATGGACATTGTTGACAGATAATTTTTGGGGGATTGTGTTCAGTGAAATCTCAGGGGCATATAGCCCCATTCATGTGACAGTCTAGATGTTAAGAAGCAACAAATGATCACTTTTGTTTTAGGATCTTCATTCCTAACAGAACACTAAATGACAGTAGTTAAAACTGCCGGACTACACACACAACAGGATACTGTATTATATTAGTTTTATTGTAGATAGGAGCCCAAGGTACAGTACAAAACACAGAATAAAAGATGGTCCCAGACCCAGTCTAAGGCCTGGTCTACACTAAAAAGTTAGGTTGAAGGAAGCCGCCTTAAGTTGACCTGTTAATGTATGTGTCTATACTACCAGGTCCCTAATGCCAACCTAAATCGCTTCTAAGGCCAACTTCCGTAATCCATCTCTGCGAGAGGTGTAGTGCTTAATTTGATTTTCACGGATCGACTGCAAGGTAGTGCAGACACAGCCTTGTGTAATTCGACTTAATTGGCTTCCAAGTGGTATCCCACAATGCTCATCTGTGATCGCTCTGGAGATCATTTTCAACTGTGGAGCACTGCAGCCAGGTACACAGAAAACAGCCCCTTCCCTGCTAAAACCCTGGGAACTTTTGATTTCCCATTTCCTGTTTGATCAGCATTGGAAGTGTGCTAGCTTGAGCACAGCTGATTATGGAGCCTACACACCCCAAACACACTCCAGCCTGGTCTTCACAGGAGGTGGTGGATATCATCACTGTGTGGGGACAAGAGTCTGTGCAGGCAGAGCTCCAATCCAGCAGAAGAAACGCTGACATCTATGCAAAGATCACTCGGGGAATGGGGGAGAAAGACTACACGAGGGACACACGGCAGTGCTGTGTGAAAATAAAAGAACTTCACCAAGAGTACCAGAAGGCAAGGGAGGCAAACAGTTGTTCTGGTGCTGAACCCCACACATGCGTTCTACAACAAGCTGCATGCGATTCTCAGGGGTGACCCTACCAGCACCCCCACAAGCAATGTGGACACCTCACAGGTGTGTGTCTAGAGACAGCAAGGATGATATGGTGGATGAGGAGGAAGAGGAGGAGGAGGAGACAGGCGAACAGTGGATCCATTCTCCCCAAGAGCCAGGAAATATTTTTAACGCTGGAGCCCTGTGGGTCGCAGGACATCACGGTAGCTGACTGTGATGCTGTGGAAGGCACCTCTGGTGAGTATACAATTACAATTGAAGTCCAGTTAAACTTTAGCGGGGGCACACATTCGGTGGTATTGCATGTTTATTGTGAAGAAAAAGCAAGGTGCTGTAGTTCTCTGCTTACAAGAGGGCGCTCCAGCTACATAGAGGGTGGCCCCTGGAAAAGACTGTTTATGTGGACTGCGATAGCCCTGGAATCCTCCATGGACATCTCTAGGAAACTTTCATGGAGGTACTCTGCAATCTTTTGCAGAAGGTTTCTGGGCAAGGCAGTCTTACTTCTTCCACCACGGTAGGACACCTTTCCCACACAACTCCTGAATTAATTCTGCTGGAATCATTGCAGTACACAGCAGAGCAGCATAAGGACCGGGCCTATACTCAGACACTTGCAGCTTCTCCTTCCTTTCCACCTCTGTTACTCTCAGGAGACTGATATCAAAATAGGGTCAACTAGGGGAAATGGGGGAAGTTCTCATTAAAAGTGCTCTTACAAGAAAAAAAGGCATATAGACCCACCCCACGCCGTACATTCCAGATCACCAAACCACGTGGCCGCTAATGTGCCTTTACTGTGCTTGTCATGGGTGGTCAAGTAGTTTAAAGTGGCTGACAGGAGATGGGGGCACCACATGAGAGATTCCGCAATTTGGGAGTGAAAACGTTCGCCCCCGTTCCATTCATAAACAGCTTCCCGTGGTGCTATGGGGAAGGGCCATTGTTCGACTAGCTACCTCTGCTCCTGACATGAGCCTCCCATAAACTTCATTAAAAGTGCGGTCAACCATGACTCGGAGGGGGGGGGGCGGGGGGGGGCGGCTACTCACCATGGCTGGAGCAGCAAAACGGCACAGTGAATGGTTACAGATTCTGATTATCTTGTGGCTTGCACCTAGTGTAATAAGGGTTTTTTTTTTGTTTTTTTGTTTTTAATTAAAACGGTCTTGCTATGGAAACATTTCATTCATGTACAATGGTTCCTTTATTTTTTTCCCCATGACTGACTGGAAATGTGTCCTTCGGCACGTCATCAACACTTCAAAGCAGACTTTCAGTGATCAGAAGGAGGAGAAAGAGAACGTGGGAGGACATGTTCAACGAGATAATGAATGCCTGTGGGACAGCTGACACAGAGCTAAGACCATGGAGGATTTTACTGTCCGAGAAGTTAAACATGAAGAGAAGGAAAGCTTCCAATGAGCAAGAGCGTGCAGCATAGGATGAGATGCTTCAGATTATGAATGACCAAGCAGACCTGTGGAGGTTTCTGGTTGAACTGCAGGAACAGAAGCAGGAGGGTAGAGTCCCCTTTGCAGATCCTGGTAGATGGCCAGCCAGTATCACCTGGTGCAGAATCATTCTCCTTCAAGCATTCCATGAGGTGTGGGCAAAAAGTCCATTATCCCTTTCACTTAACTCAGAGGGAGGGTACAAGGAACAGAAGCTGCTTATTCACAGACCTTTGATGGTCTGGAATGTGGTGTTATGTTACACAGCTGAAAATGTTTCTCCTGTTCCAACTTGACAACCCCTTTCTCCCAAAGTTACCTTTTTTTTCTGTTCTCCCTCTTTACTGATGTTTGTTAAATAAAGTAAATGTTCTTTATTGAATAGAAGCAGTAGGTTTGGGTGTGGGGTTGGCTTTACAGGGACACAGATACAAGCCAGATGAAGGTTTGGGAAAGCACAATGCAGATAAGCAGCTCATATTTCTGAGACTCATTATCGAAACAGCTTTTCAAAGCCTTGTGGATATGCAGCCTCCCTTGCTGTGCTCTTCTTATTGCCCTGGTGTCTGACTGCTCAAAAATGGCTGCCATGTGATCTGCCTCAACTGCCCACCCCTGTGGAAAATTTTCCCCCTTCTTTTCCACAGACCAACACCTACAAAATCTCCATCAAGCATTCTCAAAACGACAATGATGAAATTGGAAACAGATCAACAGAGCCAGACTTGTACCCAGAAGCCTCCTACTGCAAGACAAACCCAAGAAAGAAATCAACAGGACCTCACTGGCCATCACATACAGTCTCCAGCTAAAACCCCTCCAACGCATCATCAGGGATCTACAACCCATCCTGGACAATGATCCCACACTTTCACAGGCCTTGGGTGGCAGGTCAGTCCTCGCCCACAGGCAACCTGCCAACCTGAAACATATTCTCACCAGTAACTGCACACCGCACCATAGTAACTCTAGCTCAGGAACCAATCCATGCAACAAATCTCAATGCCAACTCTGCCCACATATCTACACCAGCGACACCATCACAGGACCTAACCGGATCAGCCACACCATCACCGGTTCATTCACCTGCAAGTCCACTAATGTAATATACGCCATCATATGCCAGCAATGCCCCTCTGCTATGTACATTGGCCAAACTGGACAGTCTCTACGGAAAAGGATAAATGGACAAAAATCAGATACTAGGAATGGAAATATATAAAAACCTGTAGGAGAACACTTCAACTTCCCTGGCCACACTATAGCAGACCTTAAGGTGGCCATCCTGCAGCAAAAAAACTTGAGCACCAGACTTCAAAGAGAAACTGCTGAGCTTCAGTTCATCTGCAAATTTGACACCATCAGCTCAGGATTAAACAAAGACTCTGAATGGCTTGCCAACTACAGAACCAGTTTCTCCTCTCTTGGTTTTCACACCTCAACTGCTAGAACAGGGCCTCATCCTCCCTGATTGAACTGACCTCGTTATCTCTAGCTTGCTTGCATATGTATACCTGCCCCTGGAAATTTCCACTACATGCTTCTGACAAAGTGGGTATTCACCTACGAAAGCTCATGCTCCAAAACGTCTGTTAGTCCATAAGGTGCCACAGGATTATTTGCTGCTTGTTAGTAAAGTTCTCCAGAGCCCTTTTAAATGGTCAAAGGCACATTCAACCACCATTCTGCACTTGCTGAGCCTATAGCTGAACTGTTTCTTACTGCTGTGCAGACAGCCGGTGTATGGCTTTATGAGCCATGGGAGCAAGGGGTAGTCTGAGTTCCGCAGGATAACTATAGGCATCTCAACGTTGTCAATGTTCATTTTGTGGTGTAGAAAGAAATTGCCAGACTGCAGCTTTTTTAATAGACTCGAGTTCCTAAAGACGCGCGCATCATGAACCTTTCCCGACCATCCCACGCTGATGTCAGTGCAATGCCCCCTGTGATCCACCAGTGCTCGCCACACCATTGAAAAGTATCTTTTGGTTTATGTACTCTTTGGCAAGGTGGTCTGGCGCCAAGATGGAGATATGCGTGCCATCTATTGCCCCATCACAATTAGGGAACCTCATCACAGCAAAACCATCCACTATGTCCTGAATGTTTCCCAGACTCACTACCCTTTGTAGCAGAAGTCGATTAATGGCCCTGCACAGCAGCTCCCATGGTTGATTTACCTACTCCAAATTGATTCCCCACTGACTGGTAACTGTCTGGTGTTGCAAGTTTCCAAACAGCAATCGCCACTCACTTCTTCACTGTCAGAGCAGCTCTCATTTTTGTGTTGCTGAACTGCAGGGCAGGGGAAAGCTCTCCACAAAGTTCCTGGAAGGTGGCCTTCCACATTTGAAAGTTCTGCAGCCACTGCTCGTCACCCCACACCTGCAAAACAATGTGGTCCCACCAGTCAGTGCTTGTTTCACAGGACCAGAAACAGCACTCAGAGTGCAGCTGCTCTATGACTGCCAGCAGCAACTGTGAATTGTTTTTTTCAATGGCTTGAAGCAGGGTTGCTTTCAGAACATCGCTATGTTCTGTGTGGCAGATCCTACTTCGGCTCTGAAAACACTGGAGAAGGTGCGAGGTGTTTGAGATGCTCACAGCAAGAGTGCACAACTGAGCAGCCTCCATGCTTTTGGGATTATGGTGTAGGTGTGAAAACCACTGGGTTGTTTGCCATTGATAAAAGGGAGGGAACACAGTGCATCCAAAGCTGTCTGCAGGGTTGCCCTGGCAGCCGCTGAACCCTCCTCCACCAGTGCTTTCAATTCCTTCCTGTCATGCTCCTGGAGGGAGTCCTCAAACTTGGTCAGTAAACCCCACAGATTGAACTCATACTGGCCTGGGAGAGCCTGGTGGTTTGCCACTCGTCACTGGAAGCTCGAGGATGAATAAATTTTTCTTCCAAATGAGGCCAGTCTCCCTTAATCTTTATTTTTCAGGGTAGGGGCTGGTTGGCCCTGCCGTTCCCTGTGGTTGACCAAGTCGACCACCAGGAAGTTAGGAGCAGAGTGGTTGTATAAGTATTCGTGCCCCCTGATGGGTACAAAATACTTGTGTTCTGCTCTCTTAGAGATGGGGACCAATGAGGTCAGGATTTGCCACAGGGCATTTGAAATTTTCACCACTCCTTCGTGGAGAGGCAAGGTCACCCTGCCCGGCGTCCGAGGGCTCCTCCATCTCCTCTGCCTGGAGGTGGAGACTTGATGCCACCCTTTTAAAGAGTTCTTGGTAGGCCCTAAAGCCCCCTGTGGGATGGAGGGGCCGTAATCCACCTGGTCAGTCTCCAGGCACAGTGCCGAGGACGTACGTCCCACCGACTCCTTACTGGGGGGTCTGAAGAGGGAAGCTGATGGTCCTTCTGAGGCTTTGGCCACCGAGCAAGCCCCCACTGGGGGCTGCGTCGGGGGCCACGGTGCCCACTGGTACCATTGGGCCTGCCACGGGGCCCGGTGCCACTGCATCTGCTGTGGCACTGGTGGAGCCGGCTGTTCGGCCTGGCTGGCCCATCGATGGACGACTACGAAGGGAGGCTGGGCTAACAATGGTGCCACGCAAATGCCTGTTCTCACTTTCAGGTGACACTGAAAACAAGACGACGGCAGCATTATCTCCTGCAAATGTAAACAAATTTGTCTGAGCAATTGGATGAACAAGAAGTGGGACTCAGTGGACTTCAAGCTCTAAAGTTTTACATTGTTTTATTTTTGAATGCAGTTATTTTTTATACGTAATTCTATATTTGTAAGTTCAACTTTCATGATAAAGAGATTGCACGAAAGTACTTGTATTAGGCAAACTGAAAAAATACTAAATCTTGTTTTTACAGTGCAAATGTTTGTAATAAAAGATAAATATAAAGTGAGCACTGTACACTTTGTATTGTGTTGTAACTGAAATCAGTATATTTTAAAATGTAGACAAAAATCCAAAAATATTTAATAAATTCAATTGAAATGCTATTAACAGTGTGATTTAAACAGCAATTAATTATTAATTCTTTTAACCACACTATTAATCACGTTTTTAATCGCTTTACAGACCTACTCTTAATCCTTTAAATAATTTTTCTGTTTTAATGACACTATTTTTAGTCCTCACCATTACAGAATGCCAACCACAATCATCTAATCTTATGTTTTATCTGTGAGTGATTTGCACACACAATCACTTTTCTTCAAGCAAACAAAACAGTACTTTAGACTCCTACATATAAAATTTCAGGATCCGTCTGTGAAAACACAATTTGTCTTTGTGGGAAAATGTGTGTGTAAATCCATGTGAGCGCACATGTGTGAGAATAAGGATGTGTGTGAGAATAAGGATGTTATCGAAAAGACAGACAATTCCCATGAACCATCTTATGGCTACTCTGCTGTACATGTTTTAAAGATGAAACAGTGGAACAAGACCAGAAAGAAAGAGCAATAAACATTATGTCTTAGAACAAAAAGAATGATATAGATTAACAATATTACTATACTCCCTCTCTTTTGAGTCAGTGTTCCTGTATGTCCTCTAGGGAGCATAGCAGTGAAACACCAGCAGAGTTTTAGAAATGTATGCAAAAACTCAACTTGAACTAGGGAAACCTTCAAATTGCAAGTGAGCTTCTAAACATATGATCCTACCCTCTAGTCAAAGTTTGTTATTGTTGCAGCAGATCCTAGGGGCCCTAATCATGAAATAGGCACATTACAAAACACATAGCAAAAAGATGGCCCCCGCTCCAAACAGCTTAAAACCTAAGTCAAACAAACAAACAAACAAACAAACAAACAAACCATTTCTTCCTGTGCTGTTTTTAATAAGGCTTTTAATAGCTTCTACAAATCTAGCCTATTTCTTTCAATAATCCATTTTTTCCCTCATATTAAACGAATTACCTGTGTAACTACCACAGCAGTAAAATTAACATATCAAAATCTATTGCAGATTCTAGTCCACTGAATTAATTTTTACCTTGGGATTTATTGTTCAGCAGATTTACATACTGTACTGCGAGCGATCTGTTTTAAAAAATGATGACTAAAGCTAGCTGAAAAACAGTTGCATAGTGTCTGCTTCTAAAGCATTTTTTTTTAAATTATCATGTGTCCTGAAGTGCCTGATTCAAGTGACCTTAAGCAGCAAAAGCCCCAAAGGCTTGTTTAATTAGAGACAATCGCATCTGAGGAACTTTAATCTGACAGACTTTTAGCTACATATAGGGCCTGATCCTGCAGCTTTTAATCAGAGAAGGCTCTTAGTGAAACAAAGAAGCCAAAAATAGCTCAATGGAGTTTCAAAATCCAGAAAAGAGAAGGGAGTTAATTAAATATTTCATTCTCTCATTAGCTCTTGTAGGCAACAAAACTCCTGGAGCGAAAAAGCACGGGCTGATTACCCCTGGGAATGAACCCCAAACAGACCTTTGGCGCCTCAGGCACACTCTTGAATGAATGGATTAAAAATCTTCTCAGAATGACGTTCATAGCTATAAAAGCAACTCCCCCATTCCACCCCCCGCCACACATACACAAAAAGACCCACATCAGACATCTCCAAAGCCTCCTTAAAAATTTATGGAAAATCTCACAATGTCTCAGAATGTACAGCTGCCATTTATTTTGTAATCCATTCCTAATAAACTATATATACAAACTATCAACAGCATTATGTATACATTTAATAAGGGAAATTCTTGGTTATCAAAAGATTGCAGGAAGAAAATCATGCATGAAGCAAAATATGCAAGATGATCAATAGCAGACAAGATGTTTATGGTATTTATCACCCCTTGCTATGATTGGTACTTTAACTATAACATGAGTTATAGGGCAACCATATTACCACTCCACAGAGTTGTTAGATACTGTCATTTCTCTGCTACACATGGTATAAATAAAAGTCAAATGTTATAGGAGCAGTTCATCAGAGTATCCTTCATGACAGACATGGATATAACACTATGAAAACATTATGTACAGCTAAAACAAGCATAATAGTCACATCAGATGTAAAAGTAGCTGAAGTGTGACATTTATTACATGCAGAGCTGGTATCATGACCTATTAAGGTTGCCCATACTTCCTATTAGCTCCTGTTTTCAGTTGCTTACAGTTTTGCCAAACATTAACAACTCTTCAGGTTGAAATTTCCATGCCAGGTGTCTGCCTTAGGCTGATTTTATTTTATTTTAGAAGTATCAGCAAAAATGGTTCAGTCATCTCTGAGAATGAAATTAGGAGAAAGATATTTCGATCATGTTAAAAAAAAATTCTTCCTTTTCACTGAAGCTCTAGTACCTCCATGCTTTGTAGCAAGGTCTCGAAATTTGGCAGGCAGAGAAGGCTTTGCACTGGTCTCAGGAAGGTGCTTTTTGTTGTCCCCATGAAAAAATACAAAATTTGGCAGAGCTGAAAATCTTTGAAAAATCTCAGCTGGCAAATGTTTAGCAGACTTGTAAAAGTTCTGCAGCTACATTCTTTGAAGATTCTAACTGCACTGAGCATACTCCAGCCTAGGACCACGGGCTGAGCAAGATTTTCTCTACAGTTGCTGCTATCAGATGCTGCAGGCTGCTGAAGGGCTAGGCACAGGAACTGACAGCAAGGAGAATGTCTATCCTGTGCTCTTCCAACAGTCCCCCTGCTGCCATCCAAGCAGCAAGAGAGGAGGATGCAGCTTGAGTGGAAGGCCAGGATTACTGGGAGCTAGGAGGAGTTGAGAAGGGATGAGAAAGGGACTAGGAGTCAGTGGGGAGTGGAGTGGTGCAGACTGAAATTGGATGAGGAGCTCGGGGAAAGGATGTGGAACCTAGACATGAATTCTGAAACAAGGAGCCAGAGGTGGGGTGAGAAACAGGACTGGAGGAGGGACAATCTAAAAGGGTTCACACTTCAGGGGGACAGGTCAGAAAGGTTTATAATCACTGGAGCACACTCTCCACCAGAATATTAAACCCAAGATTCCAGAGACTCAGCATTCCTCTGCTGCCAGCAAATATCTATGGAATCTATGATGCAAAGCATTAAGTCTCATCCCCTTTAGCGGCTGGTCCACATAAATGATGACAACCTACTATTTCTAACAGTTACTGCATCAGCTCAAGTGACAGAGGTCTGTGATGTGGATCTAAATTCCAGCCCTAATGATGATCCATGTAGTGGACAGTATAATTTCACATGATGGAATTTCTACTTTTTCAGCTAACTTGAAAAAAAAAAAAAACTAGGAACATACTAGGGCTGTCAATTCATTGCAGTTAACTCACGTGATTAACTCAAAAAAATTAATCGCGATTAATTGCAGTTTTAATTGCACTAACAATAGAATACAAACTGAAATTTATTAAATTTTTCAATGTTTTTCTACATTTTATCATATATTGTATTCTATATTGTAATTGAAATCAAAGTGTATATTATGTTTGATTACAAATGTTTGCACTGTAAAAACAACAAAAGAAATAGTATTTTTCAATTCACCTCATACAAGTACTGTAGCGTAATCTCTTTATTGTGAAAATACAACCTACAAATGTAGTTTTTTTTGTTACATAACTGCACTCAAAAACAAAAAAATGTAAAACTTAAGAGTCTACAAGTCCACTCAGTCCTACTTCTTGTTCAGCCAAGCACTAAGACGAACAAGTTTGTTTACAATCACAGGAGATACTGCTGACCTCTTCTTACTTACAAAGTCACCAGAAAGTAAGAACAGGCATTTGCATGGCACTTCTGTAGCCGCATTCAGCCATATATTTCATGCTATAGCAGTCTCAGATGACCCAGCACGTTTGTTTTAAGAACACTTTCACTGCAGATTTGGCAAAATGCAAAGAAGGTATCAACGTGAGATTGCAAAAGATACAAACACTCGACCCAAGGTTTAAGAATCCCAAGTGCCTTCCAAAATCTGAGAGGGATGAGGTATGGAGCATGCTTTCAGAAGTCTTAAAAGAGCAACACTCTAATGTGGAAACTACAGAATCTGAACCACCAAAAGAGAAAATCAACCAGTGCTGGTGGCATCTGACTCAGATAATGAAAATGAACATGTGTTGGTCCACACTGCTTTGGAATCTTATTGAGCAGAACCATCATCAGCACGGATGCATGTCTTCTGGAATGGTAGCTGAAGCATGAAGGGACATATGAATCTTTAGAGAATCTTGTAGCCAGAATCGTAAGATATTTATATGCAACAGTGCCATGAGAACACCTGTGCTCACTATCAGGTGACACTGTAAACAAGAACCAAGCATTATCTCTTGCAAATGTAAACAAACTTCTTTGTCTGAGCGATTGGCTTAACAAGAAGTAGGACTAAGTGAACTTTTAATTTCTAAAGTTTTACATTGTTTTATTTTGAATGCAGTTTTTTTTGGTACATAATTCTACATTTGTAAGTTCAACTTTCACGATCAAGAGTTTGCACTACAGTATTTGTATTAGGTGAATTGAAAAAATACTAATACTGTTTTTTTACAGTGCAAATACTTGTAATAAAAAATAAATATAAGTGAGCACTGTACACTTTGTATTGTGTGTTGTAACTGAAATCAATATATTTGAAAACGTACAAACCATCCACAAATATTTAAATAAATGGGATTCTATTATTAACAGTGCAATTAATCACGATTAATTTTTTTAATTGCTCAACAGCCCTAGAACACACGCATTAATATGGGGAAGGCTAGTCTAACTTGATCTAACAACTCATGTGAACATTACAATCCGCATGGTCGTAACCAGGATTTTATCTTGAGTTAGTTAATTCAAGGTAATTTGATTTTAAAAACACATCTGTTTTCCTTAGAAAGGGGGAATTTAGAAGAAGGTCTGCGTTCGGGTGGGTGGCCATAAATTAGCACTGAAATCAATAGGGACTCAAAGGGGTACAAGGGTCTGCGTGTGAGGATCTGACTGCAAGACTAATGCTGCCTTTAATACAGATTCTGTTGTTGGTGATTGTATTTCAACATGGATTTTGGGGTGGGGGTAGGAGGGGAAACCCTAGGCACTGTGGGCAGGGAAATGATGCTAGAACTCACTATTCACAATGGTCTTTGATTATGGTTATTGATGGGGTAGTAACATAAGAATCCCTCAATGCAAGATGGCAAGGGGGTTATAAGAATATCCGATTCTGGTATGTACATTCTAGTTCGCCAAAGGATGTCACAGGAGGTCTTAAATGAAAACCAGGGTAACACTGGTTATTTATACTGTTGGTGAAAAGTACATACAGATACTTTGTAAGGAGTTATGTATCTATACTGAAAATATATTCATAGATTCATTCTCAGAGTCTGTATCACAGCAGAGTGGAAAACAGGTTTCCTGTCAGATAAACATGCTTATTCACCTGTCTCTCTGTTGAGATGTAAATTAAGCACTGCAAGCTAACACAATGGAGAGACATTTACATGCAAAATCAACAACGAGATATGAAGTCAACAAGGGCTAGACAGAATGGGGGAATCTCTAGTAAAAACTTATCCTTGATTTCACTATAAGCATATCTCAATGATGTGGTAATAAGCAAGTTGCTGATCCCGAACTGAATCATACAATCTGATATGTATATTAACCCTTGAGGACAGCAGACCTGGTATTTCTGTGAGTGTTCAGTGGAGAAGGGGCTGGAGCCTGGATATTACAGAGGAATGCTTCAAAGGGACTCAAGTGCACCATTTGTTAACCTGCAAGGCGAAGTCAGGCTGGCATTGCCCCAAGGAGAGTGACTGGGTGGCCAACAGGCTGGTGGTGTCAGGGAGCCGACACTCAGTTAAGCACAAATAAGTTTCCCTCTCTCTGGAGGGCACAGGGTGGCAAGGTGACTCAGAGTCCTGGGTACCCCGAAAACCGTCACGGCGTGTTTTCACCATAGCAGAACAGACTAGTGCCGCATAAAAGGCAGAAATCAGTACTGTTTAGAAGGGTGAATAAAGGAACACATACTGAAAAATAAAAAAGTGTGGCTCTCACGACTAAATGCCCATGAATCAAATAAAACTATTCTGACATTTATCATTTCCTTTTAAAACAACACAACAAAACAACAGCTCTTTACATGATATCATTCCCAAACAGATACACACGGTGCTAATAGAGTGATACAAACTAGACAGCAGAACCAAAGCTACTTCATGACTGATGTACCCCAAAGGTAGTCTGGATACCAATTTAGTACCCAAATTCATGGAAGCATTTTTCTTAGTTCTGGATGATCTCTGGTTTCTGTTATTGAACATCACCAAAACACACGTACATTCTTTATACAGCTGCATGAAAGAAAAACCTTTGCAAGAGAAACCTATTCAGCTCACAAAAGGCAAACTATAGTGAAATGCACAGCATGACAAACTATTTTAATATAACAACATTCTTCAGATGAAATGAAAAACATGTTGTATCAAATTCCTTCCATAAGCAATGATCCGTTAGAAAAAACTCAAACCAAAAAATTGATGATGTTTTGAATTCTCATGGGCTGAAGTTCTTATAAGCTGGGGAGTTGATTTCAATATGTTGAGCGGACAGGGAGTTGTGTATCACGACACTGTCTAAATATTTTTAGAGTTGAGTTTTTCAACAATAAAAATCTATTTACAAAAAACCGGAGAGCTACTTGCATTTGGCACAGAATTTTCTAGGATGACACAAACTAAGTTTCCAACACTCCATTATTTATTTTTCTCAACATAAATGTCTGTAATAGAGCCGAATGAATAATCCACAACTAATAATTTATTTCAAAGAATTTTGTGGCTATTCCAATTTTTCCCAAATATATTAACTATTCAAAACTTTTTTTTATGAATATTGTTCACTTGCTGGCTTGTTGTGATTGGTGAGAAGTCACCCTGTATTGTTTCTGGCTGAAGAAATATAATCCTTGTCCAATTTCTGGTAAAAATACTGATTCGAAGAAAAATTTAAGTTCTCTTTCCAAAAGCAACAAAACTCAGTTTTTTCTCTACAAGCATTACATCAATAAAGGGTCAAACTGCAGGTGCAAGCATGGTCATGCAAGGCAGTAAGTGGGTGTAAGGCACTCACGTTCCAGGTCTCCCATGTTCCAGAATTCAGAATCACAGACAGCAGCGCAGGGGAGAGCAACCTCTGTGAGGCTGCTATTTCCTCTCCACTATTCCCCAACCAAGAAGAAAGGATTTAGCAAGAGCCTTGGTTCCACCCACTCAACAAGCCATTAGTATAACTACCTGACATATGCATCATGTAGAAACCTAGTGCAGGGTATTTCCTTCCTATCACATTAAGGTGGAAATGGAAGGCAGACTGTAAATGGGACAATTCACTGCTCCTTGCTTGGAACTCATGTCAAAGCCATAAGGGAGACCAAAAGATTCATGGAAAGCAAATATAAGAGAGGAACTAACACAGCTGAAGTTAATTAGTTAAAGCATATATATTTGCTCTGAGTCCTAAAATGTTAAATGCAGGAAGAATGGCAGGAGTAATATATAGTCTTAAAACATGGACTAACAAGACGTCTAAAAAGGTTCAGAAGTTGAACTCACCTCTAAAGTCTGCATTAGTGTTGGCTTAATTGCATCCTTCATCAAAACTGCCAAAGCACCTGTTACTCCCTACAAAACAAGAGTGCACATTATGAGAATCCCTATTTTACACTCATTCCAACAGCTTAAGTTTAATGAGTTTGAAATATGAAACTTTAGTTCTAAAGAGAAAATTCGTTCACATAAAAGGGAAATGTTTTTCACTATACACGTTGTCATACTATGCCATCATCATTATAAGAGAAATCTATTTAGATTTAGTTACTTCATGGCCTTTATTACCATAGTATCAGAATGCCTCACAAACATCAATGGATTTATCCTCATAACATCCGTGAGAGATATGGTAGAGAAATATTTTTTCCATCTCAGAGACAGAGAACTGAGACAGAGAGAGAAACAGCCCAACGTCACTCACAGGAGAGGAAAGAGAACCAAAGAGTGGGCCCATCACAAACACTAAGAAAGCAAAGGGCAACAAGCTTGCCAATACTGCACAAAGAAATGAAAGATGTACTTCGCTCATGAGAGAATGGACATCAACAGCATGAGTTTCTAGGTACAAAGGTGGAGAAACAAACTGGCCAGTCTCTGTAAGACCTATATAATCATACGGTTGAGAAAAGGATGTAAACAGATACCATGAGATTGCCTCTCATTTTTAATCCCTACAAACTAACTGTACAGAACTCCTCAAAGAGCTCTGCCAATGAATCTACATTTGAACCAACAGGACCAGCAATGTAAACCCTAAAAATAATATATTATGAGGCAATTTTGGAATAATTACTATTACTACTAATATGCATCAAGTTAATTTTTCATTTGCAACACATCACATTTGAACCCAGGTCTCCAGAAGAGAAAGGAATAATGTATGATACTTGGCCTCTGGTACATATGAATTAAGGAAACTGAGGCCACGTTAGGATTTCTTTGTTAAATATTGCTATGTTGTAAGTGTCTCTGATACAAAAGTCTAAATATCCACAGTCATCACAAAATGAACTACACGGATATGGGATGAGACAATGGTAATGAGATAATGTGTGTGTCACTTGTCTATGGATTAATACTGAATAGATTTTCAACTGCACATGAGTTTCTTTAAAAAAAAAAAGTCTTGTTTACATTTTGAGGATCAGAAACAAAGAACAGCAAAATTCCGATGTTTACCAAAATAGATATGGGTCTATCATTTCTCGCATAAAGAGAGAAGGTGCCACTCCATCTCTGACTAACAATGCCATTGAAAAGTCAGCATTAAGTTAAGTACTCAATCAAAGTACTCAACCAAAGGCACAAAATGAGCTCAAACTAGCTATGGGAATAAAGGGAAACAAGAAGACTTTTTATCAATACATTAGAAGCAAGAGGAAGACGAAGGACAGCGTAGGCCCATTGCTCAGTGAGGAGGGAGAAACAGTTAACAGGAAACTTGGAAATGGCAGAGATGCTTAATGACTTCTTTGTTTCGGTCTTCACTGAGAAGTCTGAAGGAATGTCTAACATAGTGAACGCTTATGGGAAGGGGGTAGGTTTAGAAGAGAAAATAAAAAAAGAACAAGTAAAAAATCACTTAGAAAAGTTAGATGCTGCAAGTCACCAGGGTCGGATGAAATGCATCCTAGAATACTCAAGGAGCTAACAGAGGAGGTATCTGAGCCTCTAGCTATTATCTTTGGAAAATCATGGGAGACGGGAGAGATTCCAGAAGATTGGAAAAGGGCAAATATAGCGCCCATCTATAAAAAGGGAAATAAAAAAACCTCAGGAAACTACAGACCAGTTAGTTTAACTTCTGTGCCAGGGAAGATAATGGAGCAAGTAATTAAGTAAATCATCTGCAAACACTTGGAAGGTGGTAAGATGATAGGGAATAGCCAGCATGGATTTGTAAAGAACAAATCGTGTCAAACCAATCTGATAGCTTTCCTTGATAGTATAACGAGTCTTGTGGATAAGGGAGAAGCGGTGGATGTGGTATGCCTAGACTTTAGTAAGGCATTTGATACGGTCTCACATAATATTCTTATCTATAAACTAGGCAAATACAATTTAGATGGGGCTACTATAAGGTGGGGTGCATAACTGGCTGGATAACTGTACTCAGAGAGTAGTTGTTAATGGTTCCCAATTCTGCTGGAAAGGTATAACAAGTGGGGTTCCGCAGGGGTCTGTTTTGGGACCGGCTCTGTTCAATATCTTCACCAATGACTTAGATGTTGGCATAGAAAGTATGCTTATTAAGTTTGCAGATGATACCAAACTGGGAGGGATTGCAACTGCTTTGGAGGACAGGGTCATAATTCAAAATGATCTGGACAAATTGGAGAAATTGTTTGAGGTAAACCGGATGAAGTTTAATAAAGACAAATGCAAAGTGCTCCACTTAGGAAGGAACAATCAGTTTCACATATACAGAATGGGAAGAGACTGTCTAGGAAGGAGTACGGCAGAAAGGGATCTAGGGGTTATAGTGGACCACAAGCTAAATATGAATCAACAGTGTGATGCTGTTGCAAAAAAAGAAAACGTGATTCTGGGATGCATTAACAGGTGTGTTGTGAGCAAGACACGAGAAGTCATTCTTCCGCTCTACTCTGCACTGGTTAGGCCTCAACTGGAGTATTGTGTCCAGTTCTGGGCATCACATTTTAAGAAAGATGTGGACAAATTGGAGAGGGTCCAGAGAAGAGCAACAAGAATGATTAAAGGTCTTGAGAACATGACCTATGAAGGAAGGCTGAAAGAATTGGGTTTGTTTAGTCTGGAAAAGAGAAGACTGAGAGGAGATATGATAGCAGTTTTCAGGTATCTAAAAAGGTGTCATCAGGAGGAGGGAGAAAACTTGTTCACCTTAGCCTCTAATGACAGAACAAGAAGCAATGGGTTTTAAACTGCAGCAAGGGAGATTTAGGTTGGATATTAGAAAAAAGTTCCTAACTGTCAGGGTAGTTAAACACTGGAATAACTTGCCTAGGGAGGTTGTGGAATCTCCATCTCTGGAGAGATTTAAGAGTAGGTTAGATAAATGTCTATCCAGGATGGTCTAGACAGTATTTGGTCCTGCCATGAGGGCAGAGGACTGGATTCGATGACCTCTCGAGGTCCCTTCCAGTCCTAGAGTCTATGAATCTATGAATCAACTAGTGTACCATATGCTATATTCTGAAAGTTTATAAACCTTCATTTTTACTTCTATACTTTATTTATATGCTATTTTTCCTCTTTATTGCCCCCAAGCTACTCAGTAAAAATGACTGATGATGCTGTTGCTTTTGATTCCCTATATCCTGGTCATTTAAAAAAAAATCTTTATAAAGTGTAGATTTTTTTTTTTAAAGGATATTAAATTTTTCATCTGTTCAACATGACTTTACTCGCTGTGTAAGGATACCATCTGACTCATTTCCAAAACCTGAAGCATTTACCAAAAAAACCTGAAGCACTGAATTCCGCACCCCAATACCTAACAATTTAAAATTAAACTAAACATTTCTCATTTTTAGCAATTTCTCCATTAAATCTCAGGTTTACTGACTTGTGCAATTAGAAATCAAATACAGAATATGTCAAACATTGTTCTTCCTAGTTTAACAAGCACACATTTTAAAGAAATGACTTTAAAATAGTGTTTTCATTTTAAGGCAATGAACATAAAAGCTTATTGTTTTGCCTACACTGCACAATTTGGCCACTCAGAACACTACAGTGGCAGGTGGGGGTAGAATTCTGATTCTCCCCTTCCAAAAGCACAATCCCCTACGTTTGAACTAACATTACCTGTTAGAAGCATAGAGACTATAACACACAGTTGAGCATTTCAGATTCTACCTAGTGAAAAGTAGTGCAAGCTATACAGGGCAGGCAGTACATTCCAATAGTAAAAACAGTGCCAAAAAATGAAGGTAAGGACTTTAATACAAAGGCAAAATTTTGTTCCTCATGAAGCAATTCTTTATGCCATCACACATTGTTTGCCACTTTCATAGGTAATGAAACCACATTGATTTAACCTGAATCATTATCCCAGGCCAAAAAGAAAGAAAGAAACATTGATATCTTCAGAGCAACAATGGCAAAATATTTATATTGAAATGCTTTGGAGAACTAACCAAGAAGCACCCCTCCCTACATTCCCACTGACAATATGTTTCAAGGTAGTTCAAAGCCTGGAGTTTGTTTTACTGAGTTTAGATGACTTAACAGTGCTACTAAATTAAAAAAACACAAACACCAGTTTACACCTCCCAATTTGTTGGAAAATTTAATCTCTTCCTCCCAGACAAGAATCTGATCTCAGTGATCCATGCATTTGTTAACTCTGGATTCGATTTCTCTGTCTGAAGCTGAATGTGATGATAATGTAAAGCCTCTAGCTGGTACATAATGTGTCTGCCCATCTTCTCCATGGACTAGACTCCCATGAGTACCTCAGAGCTGAACTGTAATTTCTCCATCAGCTCCAAGTCCACTTCCAAAGCCAATTTGAAGTCTTGGGCCTAATCTTCAAAGTCATTCACGGATCAGGTTCCAGCTACATTAGACGTCATGAGGAAAATTTTACAAAAGCACTTAAGTGACTTAGAATCTTAAGTCCCAGTTTCAAAAATGACGTAGACATCTAGGAGTTTTAGTCTTCAAGTGCCTATGTCTCTTTTGAAAAAAGGAATTAGGTGCTTTTGAAAAATTTATCCCAAATCTCCATTTGTGAGACACTGAGGCAGTGGTGCTCCTCTCAGATAATACCTACTACAAAGTGCATGAGAGCTTTATCCAAAGCACCCTCAGTTGAGAAGAACTGGCTTTAGAAAGGAAGTTGGACTGCATGAAGCCCACTAGAAAACGAGAAAGATGACCTACAGATTTTAAAGACATTTCAAGAACATTGACCATAGGGCTCGGAGAACAACAGAGGGTTCCCTAGTAGGAAATTGGGTAACTGACTTTTCTTTGTTCCAGTCATCATAAAACTAACTGTGAGATATATTTTTCTGAAGTTTTAGTACGGTAAACAGTTGATTAAATTCAAAAAAGTTGACTGTCAATAGTTGTAGCTGAGTAGTCCCACTGACTTCACCAAGACCTGTTTGTGCCTAAAGTTAAGCACATATGTGTTTGATGGACTGGGGCCTAAGTTTGCAGAAAAAATATTTGGGCTGTAAAGTATTTATAAAATAAAAACGATACTGTAAAATCTAATAGATTTTAATAATTGTTAAAAAAAACCTTGCATAATAACCTGAGAAGCTTCTTTTACTAAAAAAATAGCCACATAGTTATTTATTATTATTCATGGCTGCTGAAATACTAAACTAGGGCATAGCCATTTAATTTGACATGAAGATATGGCACCTGTCCATCAAATTTCTACTACAGTATAGCAGCCAAAAAGCAATTCAGCCTTTTGAATATTGTACAATTAACCTCACATTTTGGCAAATAATTCTCTATGTTCCATTACACATGCTAGATATTTAATTCATTACACTTGTGGAAGCCGTCTCCTCAATTCACAAAATATTTAATTTCTCTCTACTTCTCTCTTGCTTCCCAATCCCCTCTGCATCTGGTTTCCATCTGCCAATGTATATTTTAGGTTTTATTATTGTATCATCATAAATATGTGGCATAGAAGGATGAAATTAAGAGCAATTGCATTTTTGTACAATGTATTAAACATTATTCACATCCAGAAACAAATGAAAGAGACAGAGGATTAATGGTTTCAATTAACATAAATTAAATCATGAACTTTGTCAAGAAATCATTTTAATGTATAAAAATAAATTTTGGCAAAAAAATTCGTGGAATTTGGTTTATCTATACAAATTCTAGGCGTGGCTGGTAGTGTTGCCTATTATTAAAGTCGCCCATTATAAAAACCCCTTTTGGAAAATTTTACCTGTTCAGGCAGAAATTTTCCATGCTGGATGTCTGCCTGAGGCTGAAATCTATTTTATTTATTTAGCAAAATTTAAGCCAGAACAGTTCAGTCATTTTTGAGAATGAAGCTATTGAAAAATATGATATTTTGCTGATGTTAAAAAATTTGGGTGACCTTCTCTTTGAAAAGCTCTAACGTCCCAAGGCTTTGGGGCAGGCACTTGAAATTTGGCAAGCGGATTGACCTGTGTGTCAGGGATGTGCCTTTTGCTGTCTCTGTGAAAAATGTCCACATCTGGCCAAATTACAAGCTTTTTAAAAAAATCACAGTTTAAACTGCACAGACTTAAGAGTTTTAGCAGCTAAATGCTAAACTGAGCAATGGGGGGAAAGGGTGGAGAGGAGCAAGCGGGGAATGGGACCCTGGGGGAAGGGGCAGTGTGGGTGCAGTGCCTTGGGAGGAAGGGGCGGTGCCTCAGGGGGGAAGGGCCATGGTTCTGGTGCTGTGGCCTCCCACTTTTAGGAAGCTGCCACTGCTCCTGAGACCAGGATGTACTGCTTGCTCATAAAAATCTGCTGACTGCTATTATCCACTCAGGATCCCACAGGCTGAAGAAGAGAAAAGAGGGAGGATTTGTACAGCTAAAGGGATACTAGGCTGAATGCTGGCTGCTGACAACAATATTCTGGCTATTTATAGGGTTAGAATTTGGTGCCAAGAAAAATGCGTATATGATTCTTTCACAGCTGAAAGCGGGAAGGGGCAATTTAGCAGACAACCTGGACTGCTGGATGGATACTTGAATAAGAATAACCAATGTGTGTCCTTAAAAAATACACCTTACAGATGTGTAAAGTTAACCCTTCACAAGCATTATCACTAACCTAAATTAACTTTTTTTTTTTTTTTTTTTTTAAGATTACTGCTGCAAGCATTCATCATGCAGCCCCACTGTAATATTTGAGAATATTATATAAGAACAATAGCAAACATTACTACCTGAAAAGAAGCTCCTTGATTTTCTGCAGCACCTAATTAGCTTGCCTTAGAGATGTGGAACCCTACCTAAGTAGCTTATGTGACAAGTGGTTTCAGAAGCAGAAGTTACCAGAGGGCTTGGACAAAGGTAAGTTTTACATCCTGTTCCGACTGTGGCCAGATTTGGGATCAAAGCCCTACATGCATTGTTAAAAACAAAACTAAAAAGACATAGTGCACAGTTGCCATTTTGCTGATTCAGCAGGCAAAGCAAAAGAGTCAGGAGTTATTCACAGAGGCTTTTATACTGTACATACCAAATCCTCAGCTGTCACTGGCTGTCCATTTTTGTCATTAGCCACCACCATTTTTCCCAGTCTCTCTTTCATATCTGCCAGGCTGGTGGTCAGTGCTAAGATTGCCATGATTTCACTTGCAACAGCAATGTCAAACTGAGCCTACAAAGATAAAAGCAAGAGTAGTAAATCACATCAGACACTGGCAAGAGGATATTTTCAGAGCAAAATTAAAAGAAATACAGTGTGATTATTACCTTGAGAGTGAAATTTAAAAAGTTCTTAACACTTATTAACAACACCTAAGATTATTCAAACTGAAACAACTAACAGTGAATTGGAAATTAGATGTTTAAAATAAGATTTTCGAGGGTTTTTTGTTTTGAATTTGGCATTTCACTCATTTGGGGACTCAGCACCTTGCTGGACTGAACCCCTCAATTGCTATTTTCTTTAATGGGAGTTCAAGTTGTTGAACCACTGACAGAACAGGACCTTGTGTAGTCAGTGAAACTACACTGGTCAGTTTCATTTTCCACATCACATGCATTAGCACAAGTATCTTTATATTTGGGTTTATAATACTGGTCAGGAATTTGTAGGGTGACCAGACAGCAAGTGTGAAAAATCAGGACGGGGTGGGAGGTAATAGGACCCTATATAAGAAAAAGACCTAAAAATCGGGACTGTCCCTATAAAATTGGGACATCTGGTCACCGTAGGAATTTGTATATTTAAAAAATCCTCTGTATTTCATGAAAATATATTCATATTACATTTTGTAATTTTTAGATTAGCTTACAAAATTCTAAATGTGGGGGGTTAAACTACTTGACAATGCATCCGACGAAGTGGGTATTCACCCACGAAAGCTCATGCTCCAAAACGTCTGTTAGTCTATAAGGTGCCACAGGATTCTTTGCTGCTTTTACAGATCCAGACTAACACGGCTACCCCTCTGATACTTGACAATGTTCCTTTAAAATAGTATTTTCTTGGATTTAGCATATAAAACTTGTGGTTTTTTTGCCTCCTGGATTAACTTTGTGCAGCGCCAATCCTATTGCTCCAGTAGAAATAAATCTATAAACTGCAATACTTCTTTAGAAGGATTCAAACTAAGCCCCTGACAAGTGAAATATCTCATTGACCATTCTTAGACCAGGGGTTCTCACAACAAATTTTTTGGTGGCCTCAGAGTACGGCCAACAACTCTTGCTGGTAACAGTTTTTCTTAAAATATTTGATTAACTTTAGGAAAGACAAATACATATGCATGTCCAAATCATTGTAATTTATTTATGCAGGATTTTTTTTTCAGACAATAATAAAAATAATGTACAGTTGTCTCTTATTTACTGGATCTAAACAGAAAGAACATGCAAAGCACCTTATTTGTGTTTCTAGTCTTTTTCTTGCTGTTTCTTTTGCTTTTTGGTTGCTTATTTAAAGACTTGCTAGCTACTAAGAAAAGTGATATTAAGAAACATACAAATATCACTTTTCATAGCAGACTAACTCAGCCCCGGCAAGCCTGGGGACAAATTAAGCCTTGGATGAGGAGGTGGGTACAGTGCCAGTGGAAGCCAGTGGCAATAGGGGAGGCAGCGAGGGCCAGGGGTGATAGGGGAGTGGTGTCGATGAGCTCGAGGCCAGAGCCCACCATCATCCGGATGGGGAATGGAGCCTGAAGCCTGTCACCTACTACCCCAGGGCTGAAGCTTGACCTCTCCTCCCCCGCCCCCACAGGAAGGTGAGGAACTCATTGACTGCCTACTCCTCCAGCTTTTGTCTCTCCAGAGAGGGCAAGGCCCAATTACTACTGGCAGCCACAGAGAAGGGGCTGTTGCTTTGTTCCCCCCCCCCATCACTGCCAAGGAGGCTGTGGTCACAAGAAAAGCCTGGCCGCATTTGAGAAACGCTGACTTAGACACCAAAGTGACAGGTCATAAATACTTAAGGTCCTAGTTCTGCAAAGACTGCAGGATCAGGCCCCATGACAGGCCCCTATTTCATGTACCTCATTCTGGGTACTAACATGAGAAGACTCTAGATTTATTAAACTAAATTGGCTCTTTATTAAAGCAACCATATACAGAGCTGCTCCAGCCACAACTTAATATATTTTGTGCATCTGCACAAGCCACAAGGAATGACTGTCTGGTGTTTCTCCCAACTCTTCTCTCCTGCAATCCATGCTCCTCCCTTCAGCTTTCATGCAAGTTGCTAGAGTTTTGCTAGAGCAAATCTCTTAGCACTTGATAAAATTTAAGCATGTGAATGATTGTACTGATGTCAGCGTGGCAACTTGTTCATTTAAAGTTAAACACATGCTTGAATGTTTTTCTGGATCGGGATATAAATAGGTTTACATACGTACAAGTGAATAAAGACTATTTGTACATGAGTAAAGATTTACAGGATTTGGATCCAAAATGAAAACAGTAAAGTTATAAAACAGATATTTTCAAACGTGAATTTTGGGCTAGCACTTCATTAATACAGAAAAAAGCTGTGCATCCAACAAAACAGCTGGACCATCCCAGCTATGTTAAAACAGTGTTATGGTCACACTTTCCTTGAACTAACGAAAATAAGAAAATCCAGAGTTAAGGATGACAGTCCTCTTCTAACTTATCCTTGAAGCACTGAGAGATGGTGAATGAGATCATAGAAAGATTTCACACACCATATAAACTGCAACATCATCTAAGTTTATCAGGATGGTTTTAACAACAGAGTTTATGCTTTTATTATGAATTGCAGAGTTTTCATCACCATCATTAAAATGCTTACTTCCCTTTTGTATATTAGGATTTTTGTTTTTTTATATAAATTAAAAAGAAAGGGGAAAGAACCCACTTCCGGGAAATGTTTGAGGAATGATATAACATTTTATTAAAAAAACAGCCACAACTCTAACTATTAGTATAAAATAGTATGTGTTATTGTATCAGTCAATGTTACTTTCTGTGACACAGTCAGGGACCAGACACCCCAAAGAATAAGCAATTGAATCAACTGATTGTGAGATCAAAAACAATAGAAGCTCTATTTACATATGGATCAGCAGAAGGATAAGAAGTCCACAGGAACAGAAGAACAACAGGAAGCCTTCCCAACTCTTGAAACAAAGACAATGAACTTTGGGGATAATATAAGGGGGGGGGGGGTGGGCAGGCAAAAAGACATTTGAGTTATCCATCACTTGAATAACTGAAGAGGCCAGAGCTCTTGAAATCACAGTACAGTGGATCTTTCAAACAAGGATGTTGAAGTCTATGGAAAATGAATATAGGCGAGAAACCTGCTTAACCATGAATATAACTTGCTGAAGTTAAATTTAATCAATAGAAAGTGTGTTTTATTTGTAACCCTTCGTACCTCTCTAGGGCTGCCCAGAGGATTCAGGGGGCCTGGGGCAAAGCAATTTCGGAGGCCCCTTCCATTAAAAAAATTGCAATACTATATTCTCATGGGGGCCCCTGTGAGGCCTGGACAAATTGCCCCACTTGCTCCCCCCCACGGGCAGCCATGGGGAAAAAAAATCCTTCCGCATCTCGGCACAAACCCTGTTTTGAGAAAACTTCTTTACAAGGGATCACTGGTTCTCGGAATCAGCTAGTGCTAAAAGGCACTAAAGCTCATTAAAAGGGGTGGACAAATATTTTCCATCAAAACTTCTTTTGGATTGAAAACTAGGGGCTTTTAAAAAGCAGAAAAAAAAATCACGGACAATGTCTGCTTTCCTTCAAAATTTGTTGTGGTTTTTTCAATTGAAAAGCTGAAATTAGTCTGCCAAAACCTGAATATCGTTTGGGGTTTCAGAAGTGTGTGGCCAAATATTTGATGCTTGCGGTGTTTGATTGTTTAAAGAAACAATAAAAAAATTCTGCTTAAAAGAAATCCAACACTTTTGAACCACCTCAGCTTGTGACCAAACGCCTGAGCCCATCCAGTCAGAGATTTTTCCAGGTTTCTGATACTCTGCTGGCTTCCTTGACTCATCTCTGTCTCCATAACTTTGGGTTCATTTAGCTTAGAACATAAGAATGGCCATAGTGGGTCAGACCAAAGGTCCATCCAGCCCAGTATCCTGGTCTACTGACAGTGGCCAATGCCAGGTGCCCCAGAGGGAGTGAACCTAACAGGTAATCATAAGTGATCTCTCCCCTGCCATCCATCTCCACCCTCTGACAAACAGAGGCTAGGGACACCATTCCTTACCCCATCCTGGATAACAGCCATTAATGGACTTAACCTCCATGCATTTATCTGTTTCCTAAAGACTGGCTCCATGGGGTCCCTCACAAACTGGAGACGGTTCCTGTGGGTTTGTCTTTAGTATAGACTATGTACATACTCCACGAACTGAGCATTTGAGCTTGTTCCAGAATCTGGGATGAGCCTATGTTGTGAAAACTGAAATGCTCAAAATAGCACATGCATGTGAATGGACACAGGGTGCTAAAATTAAATTAATCCAGGGGTTCTCAAACTGGGGGTCGGGATCCCTCAGGGGGTCACAATGTTATTACTAGAGGTAGCAAGCTGTCAGCCTCCACCTCAAACCCCGCTTTGCCTCCAGCATTTATAATAGTGTTAAAAATATAAAAAAGTGTTTTCAATTTATAAGGGGGGAGGGGTCCACACTCAGAGGTTTGCTACGTGAAAGGGGTCACCAGGACAAAAGTTTGAGAACCACTGAATTAACCCCTCTGAAACCTCAGGGAATGCAGAGGTGGCCGGGTGTCTCCCTCGGTAAGGTCGAGAAGGAGGTAGATGGTGTAGGATATTGCTCTTCTCATGTGATCCCTCCCCCAGTGGCCAATTTTAAAAGAACCTACCTTCCCCTGACATGAATCTCCCTATGGCACTGAAATTAAATATAGACTATAATTTGGCATTTGAGAAGTGAAAGGGTGGGCATGAGCAGGGAAACACCCTTTCCAGTCCCTTAAGGAAGCGGGCTACCATGGGGTTAGAAAACACAGAATGCCCCGATACCCCCAGGTGGAATGCTGAAGTGGCAGCTAGACGCACTCTAATTGAGGAAGGAGCGAGACCCTGATGTTTGAGGTACAGGAGATATTCTAGGACGACTGGAATGGTGGCCTGAAGTGCCTGTATCTGCTTTGGCTCACACCAGCAGGAGAATCTTTTCCACTTAGTTAAGTAGGTCGCCCTAGTGGAAGGTTTCCCACTGCCAAGGAGAATTTGCTGCACTGGAAGGGAGCACTGGCTCTCCACCGCGTTCAACCACACAGTTTCCACACCACGAGATGCAACGACTGTAGATCCGGGTGGAGCAGGGTGTCTGCAGTCCTATGTGATGAGATCTCGGTGCAGGGGCAGGGCAATCGGGGCAGCCACTGACAGCTCAGCAGGGCTGTAAACCAGTGCTGGCGAGGCCAAGCTAGGGCAATCAGAATTACTACTGCTTTGTCCCTGCGAACTTTGATGAGGACTCTGTGGATGAGTGGGAGCAGTAGAAAGGCATACTTCAGACTCCCGCTCCAAGGGATCGCAAAGGCATCTGCGACCGAGCCTGGATTGTGGTTCTGGAAGGAGCAAAACTGTGGACATTGGCTATTGTCCTTGGTGGCAAAAAGGTCCATTTGGGGAAACCCACACCTTTGGAAGATCGATTGCAAGACATCCAATCTCATCGACCGCTTGTGCATGCGGTACGACCTGCTGAGGCGGTCCGCTAGTTCGTTTCGCTCTCCCAGGAAGTATGATGCTATGAGATGGATGGAGTGGGCTATACAAAAGTCTCATAGGAGAAGAGCCTCTTGGCAGAGGGCTTCGCCCTGCTTGTTTATATAAAACACGACGGTGGTGTTGTCTGTCAGAACGGTCATGCTGTGCCCTTCTAAAGCAGTGTGAAAGGTTTGGCAGGCTAGGTGAACTGCCCTGAGTTTCTCCACATTGATGTGGAACAGCCTCTCGTCTCTGGACCACAAGCCTTGCGTCCTTAGATCTCCTAAGTGGGCTCCCCAGCCAAGGTCTGACGCGTCTGTCACCAGCATCAGAGCCGGCTGCGGTGCTGCGAAGAGGATACCCTCGCATACTACCGGCTGATTGAGCCACCATCGCAGGGAGGAACTGTCAAAACAAGGTCTAGGGGATCTCTGCCCGGGCGATATGATAGGGCTAGCCATGCCTGTAAAGTCCTGAGCCATAGCCGAGTGTACTTGACTATGTGACTGCATGCCGTCATGTATCCTAGGAGCTGCAGACAGCATCTGGCCGTGGTTGTGGGGAACCTTAGCATCGAGTCTATGATGCGCTGCATGGCCAGGAACCTGGATTCCGGGAAGCTCGCTTGTGCCTGTACCGAGTCCAGCACTGTCTCCATGAACTCCAGCCTTTGCGTAGGTATCAAGGAGGACTTGGGCACGTTGACTAGAAGACCCAGCCTGCGGAATACGTCCAGGGCCACCGTCACGTGGGAATGGACCTCCTCCTAGGACCGACCTGCGAGAAGCCACTCGTCGAGGTATGGGTATACTCATATTCTCCTCTTTCACAGAAAGGCTGCCACTACTGACATGCATTTCGTGAACATGTGGGGGGCTGCTGCCAGGCCAAAAGGAAGGACAGTAAACTGGCAGTGGTGCTGGTTTATGGTGAACTGCAGGAACCGCCGGTGAGCAGGATGAATAGTGACGTGAAAGTATGGATCTTTCATGTTGAGGGCAGCGTACTAATCCCCTGGATCCAGGGACAGAATGATAGTGCCATGGAAGACCATGCGGAAGTGGAGCTTGACTAAGAACTTGTTGAGCCCATGCAGGTCTAAAATGGGCCAAAGGCCCCACTTTGCTTTGGGAATGAGAAAATAATGGGAATAAAACCCTTTCCCCCTTAATTCCCAAGGGACTTCCTCCACCACCCCCGCCTCGAGGAGCGACTGAACCTCTTGCATGAGCAGATGCTCGTGAGAGGGGTCCCTGAAAAGGGACAGGGAAGGAGGAGAACTGAAGTGTGTATCCCACTTGTGCTGTGCATAAGACCTAATGGTCCAATGTTATGCAGCCCCCACATGGTAGAAGTGGGACAAGCAGTTCAAGAAACATCGGGAAGGATCTGGGAGCTGGTTTGGTACACTGTCCTTGAGAGCACCTTGAAAACCCTTGCTTGTTGCCAGGTTGGGCTTTGCCCTTGCTCTGGCCTTGGCTACGCATGTTGTTCCACCTACGCCTGTTGTCTCTGCCTCTCCTACGGTAAGGCTCCTGTCTAGGACCAGGCTGGTACTGCCGTTGCTGTGGCAGCTGGGGCTTGAAAGGCTTCCTCTGAGTTGCTGGGGCGTGCATCCCCAACAACTTGAGGGTGGCCTGGGAGTCTTTGAGGCTATACTCCCTGGCATCCATTTGGTCCGAAAAGAGACCCGAGCCTTCAAAGGGGAGGTTTTGAAGGGCATTCTGGACCTCTGGCGGAAGGCCTGAAGCCATGCTAGTGCCTCATCACCACACCTGAGGCGACTGTTCTGGCTGCTGATCCGCCAAGTCCAGAGGCCTGCAAAGAGGTCTTGGCTACTGCCTTTCCCTCATCCACGAGGGCCATAAACTCAGGCTGCGAGCCCTGGGGTAAGGAGTCTTTAAATTTGGAAACTGCTGCCCAGGAATCAAAATTGTGCCTGTTCAGGATTGCCTGCTGGTTGGCAATCCTCAATCGGAGGCCCCCATAGGAACAGACGTTCCTCTCGAATAGGTCTAGAAGTTTAGCCTCCTTGGCCTTGGGAGCCGGGGCTTGCTGACCATGACATTCCCACTCATTGACAGCTGAGACTACCAGTGAACATGGGGCGAGATGACAAAAGAGAAAGTTGTATCCCTTGGAAGGGGCAAAGTACTTCCTTTCCACGCCCTTTGCCATCGGCATGCTAGAAGCTGGGGTCTGCCAGACTGTCTTGTAATTGGAATGGATTGTCTTTATGAGCAGGAGTGCAATTCTGGAGGAGCCTTCAGGGCTTAAGATGTACACCATAGGATCCTCCTGCTCTACTGCTTCCTCCGCCTGTAATTTTGGGCAACCTGTGGGGCAGCTTCTGGTGTGCTCTGTGGTCAATTGGAGGAGGCCATGACACCACCGTGCCCACCACAGCGTCATCCGATGATGACGAGGAGGTGAGGGCCTGTTGCATCTCCTCCTTGCCTCAATTCGTATGCCGGGGGCTCGTTTGAGTCCTGTCTAATTGACTGACCCCAGGATGATCCTGGGCTCAGTGCTGCTTCCGTTCTCCAGTGCTCTGGAGAAGCACCTGGTGGCCTGGATACCGTGGCCTCCTTGGGTGTGGAGGGATGCCTGTGCAGGGACTGGCAACCAGTGCACTAAGTAGCCAGATCTCAAGGTTCTGGAGGAGAGCCCCTGCTGTTGGTGATAGGCCCATGGTGTCCAAAAAGGGCCACTGCCCTGGCGGGCCCCACTGGGGATGCCACGCGATCTGGGGCTCCCTGCTAGCCAGCACTCTACGGGCATCGCTGGAGAGGCCTGAGTCCACCTTGGATTCCGAGGGTGCCGACCTTGAAGGCCAAGGTGGTGTTGTGGAACGGTGCCATCGAGGGGCTGGGGAACGGCTCCTCGCTGATCGGGACCGGGATTATTACCAATGCTCCCGGGACCAGGATTGTTATCGTTATCGTTGTCTTCTGCTTGGGCCCGGTGACTTTGACTTAGCATCTCCTTGGTGCTGGTTTGGTGATGGCGCCAGGGAGCGGTGCGCTGATGGTACCAGTGCTGCATGTTGGCTCAAATCCGGTGCCTTCAAGTCCCGTTGTGTTAGGGGCCACTGGGAGTCCACGGAGGATAAGCTCGACCATTGCCGGTGCACCATTGCCAGCTTGCCTCTGGACGGCACCCTTGGTGACGGTGATGGAGACTTCTCTTCAACAGGGCGGGGGCTCGCTGCCGACAGCTCGATGAGGTCCTTCGCCACCTCAAAAGGTGACTGGCATGGAGGGCTGTTCTAGGAGCTCCTCCACACTCAAAGCGCTTAGCCGGGGCTTGAACGGCTCTGCGGCGCCGGAGCTACTGGTGCCAAAGCGTGTCCTGGGGCTGCACCGCTCTTTTGAGTGCTCGGTCCTTTTGGAGGCGCCTCCTTCTTATGCAGGGAACACCCTCTGCCTCTAGGTTGGCCCTTCGACCGTGCTGGTGAGGTCAAATGGTGCCGAGGCCTGTCCTGCTGCCTCGGTGTCATATGCTTGCAGTGCCCTGCCAGTGCCGGATCACGAACTGACGCCGGGGCACTCTGCACCGAGGATACTGGCGCCATAGATCATTTTGGTATCTGAAGTTAGGATTTTAGTTATTTTTAAAAATTATTTTAATCCTCTGTCAATTTGATCCTGTGTTTTCCTCCCACTATTTGCCCACTTATTCACTTCCTGGTTCTAATCCTCATGCCACTCTATTCAACCAAGCTGTACATTAAACAGCACTGAGCACAGTATGCCCATATTTGACTTGCTTCTCTAATGTTAACATCATGCTTTTAATAAATTGTTGGGATCGTACTGAAAAAATACTTAACACTAACTTTCTTGGAGTAATAGTGGGAAAAGCCCTACACATGAAGGATGCTTGAAACTAAAGAATTAACTGTTGCCTACAGAATATTTGCAAGGAACATTTGCACCAATTTCCAATGTGATTAATTATTGTGTATTCACTTAGTACTCTCAAATCAAGCTAATTTTTAAGTCATCAACTTCCTATGGTGGGTGGGAAGAGTATTATCACCACTAAACCCTCTAGAAATGCTTAGTGACTTATGGCACACTGGAGCAACAAAAATCCATTTATATAAACCTGGGCTCAAGAAAATTGGTGCATTTAAAGCCAATGGATGTTACTTTTAAGTTTATCAGAAAGTTCTGCATTAACTGTTTTCAACTGGCTTGCCAGAAATGGTACAGTTATCACTGCAAGGCGCTGAAATTTCAAAGACTAGCACATGTGCTTACATTTTACACACTAAGCAGTTCCATTAACTTCAATTAAAATTAAGCTCATGCTTAAGTCTTAACAGTTTCAGGGCCAAGTCTGTGAGAAAGTAGAGAAAACGATGATGCGCTAAAGTTACACCAAAGGCATCTAAAGCACATGAAGAACTACCCTTTTTCACATTTAAATTAAATCAAATACAGAAATAAATATTAATTAAATAAAACTAAACTAAGGGCCTAAGCAGAAGATAATAAAATTTAAGCAGGGCACAAAATACAAAAAGAAAAGAGGTTACATAAATTAGTTAATTGCATTAAATATATATAGGCAATAAAGTTGAGACTCTAAGAGTTACAGATAACAATTACAATTTTCTTAAACTACTTGTGAAACGCCTTACAGTACACATTGGTTTCAGTTTCTAAGGGCTTGTCTACATCAGAAAGTTGCAGCGCTGGTGAGGGAGTTACAGCGCTGCAACTTAGGAGGTGTACACATCTGCAGGGCACCACCAGCGCTGCAACTCCCTGTTTGCAGCGCTGGCCGTACTCCCGTTTTGTCTCGGGTGTAGAGGATCCAGCGCTGGTGATCCAGCGCTGGTAATCAAATATAGACACTTACCAGCGCTTTTCTTGACCTCCGTGGAATAAGCAGGTATCCCAGCATACCTGAGGAAGCCTCTGGTAATCAAGCTGGTCTCCTTCCCCGGTTTGCTCTCGCGTTCCCCGAACCCCGAGCAAGCAGGTCTCCTTCCCTGAGGTTTGCTGGGTGGTTCCGGAACGCGAGAGCAAACCGGGAAAGGAGACCAGCTTCGCCGCGGTTTGCTCTCGCGTTCCCCGAACCCCGAGCAAGCAGGTCTCCTTCCCTGAGGTTTGCTGGGTGGTTCCGGGAACGCGAGAGCAAACCGGGAAAGGAGACCAGCTTCGCCGCGGTTTGCTCTCGCGTTCCCCGAACCCCGAGCAAGCAGGTCTCCTTCCCTGAGGTTGCTGGGTGGTTCCGGGAACGCGAGAGCAAACCGGGGAAGGAGACCAGCTTCGCCGCGGTTTGCTCTCGCGTTCCCCGAACCCCCGAACAAGCAGGTCTCCTTCCCTGCGGTTTGCTGGGTGGTTCGGGGAACGCGACAGCAAACCCGGGAAAGGAGACCAGCTTCGCCGCGGTTTGCTCTCGCGTTTCCCGGAACCACCCTGCAAACCGCAGGGAAGGAGACCTGCTTGCTCGGGGTTCGGGGAACGCGAGAGCAAACCGCGGCGAAGCTGGTCTCCTTTCCCGGGTTTTGCTCTCGCGTTCCCCGAACCACCCAGCAAACCGCAGGGAAGGAGACCTGCTTGTTCGGGGGGTTCGGGGAACGAGAGAGCAAACCGGGAAAGGAGACCAGCTTCGCCGCGGTTTGCTCTCGCGTTCCCCGAACCCCGAGCAAGCAGGTCTCCTTCCCTGAGGTTTGCTGGGTGGTTCCGGGAACGCGAGAGCAAACCGGGGAAGGAGACCAGCTTCGCCGCGGTTTGCTCTCGCGTTCCCCGAACCCCCCGAACAAGCAGGTCTCCTTCCCTGCGGTTTGCTGGTGGTTCGGGGAACGCGAGAGCAAACCCGGGAAAGGAGACCAGCTTCGCCGCGGTTTGCTCTCGCGTTCCCCGGAACCACCCTGCAAACCGCAGGGAAGGAGACCTGCTTGCTCGGGGTTCGGGGAACGCGAGAGCAAACCGCGGCGAAGCTGGTCTCCTTTCCCGGGTTTGCTCTCGCGTTCCCCGAACCACCCAGCAAACCGCAGGGAAGGAGACCTGCTTGTTCGGGGGTTCGGGGGACGAGAGAGCAAAACCGGGAAAGGAGACCAGCTTCGCCGCGGTTTGCTCTCGCGTTCCCCGAACCTCCCTTGAAGCCGCCCAACAGCGCTGCAGTGTGGCCACATCTAACACCACTTGCAGCGCTGGTTGCTGTAAGTGTGGCCACTCTGCAGCGCTGGCCCTATACAGCTGTACTAATACAGCTGTAACAACCAGCGCTGCAAAATTTTAGATGTAGACATGGCCTAAGACATGACACTGAATTACTCATTAGCGCATCCAGTTTCATTGCTAGGATACTACAAATACATATAACAATTAGACTACGGCAACTTAATCCTGAACCATTTATTGAAAGGATTGTAGAAGAGCAAATATTTCTCATGCTTGAAAACAAATCCTGCCCAGAAAAACAACAACATATAGTATATAACAGTACACACCTGTCGGAAAAATCCCTTCTCTGTATTTGCCTGCCCAATTGTTATTTTTCGTAGGAATCGGTCATTTGTATCTAATACTGGAAAGAGGGTGGGGAAAAAAGAGAGGAAAGAAGAAAAATGAAACATTTACATTGACAGAGGATCAGTCACCTCGTTACTCTCCCCATATGCCTGATATAAGAATACATTATTTTTGCAGTATGTGCCTCTGTACCCAGTTGAGCATACGCCTACATCTAGATTCACTTTGCAATAGTGCACATAGCTAGGAAAGAGAAGCCTGAGATATACCAGCTTTTACACTCTTAAATGTCCAGTCTGAAATGTCTCAACTGTAACTTCTTTGGTAAAAGTAATCTTCTGTTGGGAGCTAATAAGATCTTACTGGAATCCTTCTGTTTAGCTAGTACAGCAAAATCTTAATCTCCATCCACAGGTGTAACAAAAGCCTGCTTTAGTGGATCACCACCATTCCAGACCCACCCACTGCACCCCTCTTCATGACAAGGTTTTGGGAATAGATTTTTAGACTACAAGATGGCTACATAAGTATTCCCATGTTGTAAATGTACCTTTAACTTGAGCCCTTCCCCTTCAAACACATCATTACATTAGCAAATTTGGCCTCAAGAAATTCCACACCATGTCATTTTTCTGCATCTCAATACGTAGTTTTCTGCATCTCCTATTTTATTTCCATGTCTATCTCACACCATTTAGCAGGAAGTCTTTTCCAATTGCTCATCCCAAGCAACATTTATCTAACTACTTAACCCTTATTTGAATACCCACTGAGCTCTTAACTGAGAAATGTCTTCACAATACTCAAAGTGCAGCCAAATCCATTTCATGAATCCCCTTCCCCTATCTTTACTTAAAAATTTATGCTGAAGCAAACGTAACTTCAAGCATGCGTTTTTGAGCACCAAAAGGAAGGGTCCACTAATCTGAAAGAGTTCCTGCTGTGAAGAGACCAGCAAGTTAGTGTGGAGGTAGGCATTCATAGTGGTGGAGTAATGCCTTTGGTTTTTAGCCAGGTATAGGTCCCTGCAGAGTTCCACTAAAAGTGCCTTTGAATTTACTGTTACCATTTGGGTACCCCTAGGAATTAAACTGCGACCTCTACTCAGCATCCTCTTTTTGAGGCATACCACTTTACTTTTAAATTTATAATATCCTCTGTGCTAGTCTACACGAATTCCCACTTAGCTGCTTCTTTTAAGCACAAGGAATAAAACAGATAGGGTTGATTTCTATTCAGTTTGGTTTCTGCCTATCAGAATCCTTACATTCTGAGAACAAAATAATTAGATTACATACAACTAAGGAAGCAGTATCTGAACTGGCAAATGGCATAAAATACAGATGGCTCTTGAGTGCGTCATTTTATTTATACTATCCTTTCTGGCTGTCTTGTTAACAAGAAAGAGACATCAAATTCATCTTTCTTGTTTCTGATTTGAAGTCAAAATGAAGAACCACCCAACTATTTTTCTAATTCCTTACCAACTAAAAAGCCAACCATGCACAAAAAAGATATTACAACTATATGAACCTTGTATCCTTTTTACCTGTTAAGAGATTCAGACTCAGCATCAGTTACTTATTCTATAACAAACCACACTTATGATGACTAATTACCATATTCATTGCATCAGGTCTCATGGACTGAATATTTACAAGAACTCTGACATAAAAAATTTAATATCACTCAAAATCTAAGTTTTCTTCTTAGCCTTTGCTAGAAAATCCCAGAAGTCCATGAGTATCATTAAAGATTTGTTGGGGAAAATATTCTTTGTGTGTATTTGTTATTTATATTCAATTGCTGCCTGTGAGCCCTGCTCATAAGCGAAGATCCCACTATGCTAAGTGCAGTACAAACAGAATAAAAGGGCCATGCTTGCCCCAAAGGGATGACATACGACATATAAAACAAGGGACGGAGACACGGGGGGAGCACATGGAAACAATGAGATAATACTGGCCAGCAAGACAGACAGTGGTCTCAGCTCACCAGCAGCCTAATCACTTTCATGTTTTTTATAGGCCTCCTGGCAAAAAACATTTTAAGGAGAGTTCTGCAGATGTTTATGGGGAGCTTCTCCCAAGTGTGAAGGGCAATATGGGAGAAAGCATGAAAGTGCTTGACTGAAAATTCAACAAGTGGGTGAAAGAGGCTGACATCATGGACTGATTGGAGGTGAAAGACTACCTTTTGGGATTGGCTTGATCACTTTCCAGGAATCAATCCTGCCACAGCATGAGTGCTCTGTTCAATTTTACTCTTTACCTCAGGCTTTACGCTCCTGATTTCTCTTGTCCATTATCTTTTTTTTTTAGTAAATGGTTCCCTGGATTTTCTCCCTCTTATCTTATCTAGCTCAGACATTGTCTTTTACCTTACCGACCCATTAGCAAACAAAACATTCCATTTTCAGTCTGCTGATCTAGTTACCACCCCAATCTTGTCTTCCAAGAACTGAACCTTCCCCCTTTTAAATTACTTATGTCAAGCCAGGTAGGATGAAGTGAAGTAGCTTATGTTTGATACAGAAAAGAGGGAGCCAGCAAAAGGGATGCAAAGAGAGAATTGCAATGGTCAAAGTGATAGTAACTTGTTTATATGAGCTTGAAGCAAAGCCTTTGCTCTTAGTATCTCGAGAATCAGCACATGGCCAAAATGCTAGAATGCAATGACTTCGAGGTCCCTTCCACCCCTACATTTCCATGATTTTACAATGTCTTATTAATATTAATTAATATTAAAAGTAATTTTTGCATAGATGAAGACAATTCTAATGTAACTAAAGCCATTAGTGGATAAAGCTTGCATTTCAAAGGACACTGGATAAAGAGAAAGTCTAGCATTTTCTTTAGAAAAATGGTAACCCATCTAAACCAAACCAAGGTTTCTGGTTTGATTATAGTATCACTACATTTAAGGGTCCATCTGCATTTCTACTGGAGAGGAAAATGCATGAATGAAGCCTTAGTGTTCGAATACAGCACCTACGGTCTCAACCAGAGACATCTTTTACCAAATCCGTTTAAAAAAAAAAAAAAAAAAAAAAAAAAAAAGGTTAATCCTGCTGGTTTGGTGCTAAATAAAAGTAAAAACCCAAATGGGAACCCAGCAGCTCACTGGTGACCCTAAAGAGCCAAAAGCCACTGAAAAGCACAAGCATTATCAACATGTATCGGAGTGACAGCAAGGGGGATCTCACTGAGGGGTGAACAGCAGCTTTTAAGTATTTTTTTAAATGGGTGAGGACAAGGAGAGAAGAGGATATAGAGACAGAGTGATTACTACCAGCACCAGAGAGCAAGGAGGAGGAGAGCAAGCATTGGCTAGTGGCAGTGGGAACTTCCTCTAAAAAGGCAGACAGCATTTTAAAAATTAAAAAAAAAAAAAATTCAATGTAAAGCTACTGTCATGACTAAAAGAATTAGGATAGTTAGAGCTGAGATTGCCAAACTACCCCTCAACTCCTTGCATGTATTTATTATGGGATTTGTCCTGCAAGGTGTCAAAAGCCCCTAATACTAAAAGATAGTCAGTAGAAATTAAGTCCAACAAAATAATCCACTTATAAAACCTGATCGCTCACTACAATACAGGAACAATTTACAGCTCTCTCTCTCTACAGTAAATCCACCTTTGTTCTATATGTGATATTTGATATAAAAACACACACTATAGATACTTAGATGCCATGACGAATGGCATGGTATAAAAATGTAAACAGAACATAATAAGTGGAGATAATATCCATGTGCTAAATTGTAGGGCCATACGATAAGTTACAGGGTAATATGCTAAACTTATTTCTTTTGAGTTTTTGACCAATTCATCTGCTCTCTGTCCACTAATCCAGCTTCTCCAGGGTTTATTTCAATATTTCAATTCCACGAGTTGCCATTTCTAAAAAATCAACCTGCCAAACAAGCGTTTCTTCCTTCTTACCCAAAACGACCAGGTTTAATCCTGAGTCAGTGACAGATTTAAGATCTTTTATCTCCTAATCCACCATAGGTAAAACTGGGAGCTTTATACCACTTTACTACTGAAAAAAGGAGATTTCCCGCTTTCCAATGATGTGCAGCACCTGCTTAATCTAGCACAGCAATGTAATTGACTTTAAATTTAACATAAATGTTGTTTTAGATCATTTTTAGATAGTTCCCAGACTCCCTCTTCAGCTCCATCCAGATGAATCTTTGGTAACCTAGGCACTGGGTTTACAGGCAGAGGGATTAAATACCTTGCTGAAGTGAGGCCTTACTGACCGTTAATACTTACCTCTTTGCCATGTTATGGTAGATGGGTCAATATTAAGGCGTACAAATGTATTAATCTCATCTGCTGTTAAAGTGCCTGGATCGGTCTTGTTTATCCCCAACCTCTAGAGAAAAATGAGAAGAAAAGCAATCAATCAAGCAGACTTCCTGCTTAGAAAGCTATACAAACACATGTACCCACCTTGGTTTTTACAAACTTTTACTTTTTTTAAAAAAAAGCAGCAGGCTGAAACACTTCAGTAAATCACAACATTGAGGCTAAGGCTCAAATGATAAAATACACAGAAAAGCGCCTATAACAACAATGGAAAAAAAATGTGGAGAGGAAAAAGGAGAAATACTCAAAGGCAATTACTCAAAAGGTCTCTATATAACACAACACCACCCCCCTAAGATAAACCAAAGAGAAGAGGCAACAAAGGAGACAGTGTGAAAAAGATAATTAACAAATAATTTATGCCTGATAGCTCTTTATCTTGGCCGAGGATACATCCTTGCAAATATCCGTGTGTGGCTTTACATGACGACTCTGTGCTGTGAGTTACAAACTTCTGTCTGCCTAATTGATGTGCTATTTCAACAGCTCGTACACAACATTAAAAAAAACCCCAAACCCTATAATTTAGAAAGAGCAGCACAATACATTTTAAAAATAACAGGAGTACTTGTGGCACTTAGAGACTAACAAATTTATTTGAGCATAAGCTTTCGTGGGCTACACCCACTTCATCGGATGCACAGAATGGAACGTATAAGAACAGTATATATCTACACACATACAGAGAAGATGCCATACCAGCTCTAAGAGTCTAATTCATTAAGATAACCTGTTATCAGCAGGAAAAAAAACTTTTGTAGTGATAATCAAGATGGTCAATTACAGACAGTTGACAAGAGGTGTAAGGATTGTTATCATAAGGAAACAAATTCAAGTGGTGTAATAACTCAGCCATTCCCAGTCTCTATTCAAGCCAGAGTTAATAGTATCTAATTAATTAATTAGATTATTAGCTTCTTAGAGCTGGTATGGCATTGTGTGTGTGCATGCACACACACACACACACTCTTCTTACATGTTCCATTCTATGCATTCGATGAAGTGGGCTGTAGCTTATGCTCAAATAAATTTGTTAGTCTCTAAGGTGCCCAAGTACTCCTGTTCTTTTTACGGACACAGACTAACATGGTTGCTACTCTGAAACCTGTCACAATATATTATGACTGTTCTGCAGCATTTGCTCCTAATTCAGCAATGTCAAAAAACATTTTTTTAAATGAATCTGCACAGAGATGAACCAAGAGAAAATTGTACAATAGAATCCTGATTTTATACTAAATGACTGTTCCCTCTGGCCCTAAAAAGCATTCTTCAGTGAATTACCAAGTACACTCAGTTTTTAAAGTTAACATTTATAAATTTTAGATTTAATGTTTGTTTCAGTCACACAGATACACTCACATATTTGAATGTCAGCTTCACTAAACATTTAAAATTAACATGCAGTACTGTTCCGAACAAAAACGCCTTGGCTCATATGTCCCCAGTTTTACCAACCCCTATTTAACAAAGGTTGTGGATATTCTTTTGAGACTGCCATTAAAAATAGAGCCCCACTGTATTTCTTTTTAAATAGCACTCTCTTCCAGAATTTGTGTAGCATTCTTCCAAACAGTACGTGTAGAACTGGGGTACTACGTGAAAAAAGTCTTCACAAACATTTGAATAAAACCACAAAGTTGTTCTGACAATACTCACCACTCCTTTATTCACTTTCTGAAAATATATTACCCAATAATATTTGCAGAGAGCTGAAGTGTCATGAATACACCCATGGATGTTTTTGCACCATCAGTAACTATTCAAACCCTCCTCCTTCTTATAAAATCTTCGCTCAGTGACTCAGGAAGCAGAAACAGTATTATTTATTACTACGGTGACCAATCACAAATACTGAATACTCGTAGCAATACTGTTCAGCACTGGAAGGGAGGAGGAGGAATTGATCTTAGGGTACGTCTACACTACGGGATTATTCCGATTTTACATAAACCGGTTTTGTAAAACAGATTGTATAAAGTCGAGTGCACGCGGCCACACTAAGCACATTAATTTGATGGTGTGCGTCCATGGTACGAGGCTAGCGTCGATTTCTGGAGCGTTGCACTGTGGGTAGCTATCCCGTAGCTATCCCATAGGTCTCGCAGTCTCCCCTGCCCCTTGGAATTCTGGGTTGACAGCCCAGTGCCTGATGGGGCAAAAACAGCGTCGCGGGTGGTTCTGGGTACAGCCTCACCCCTCCCTCCCTGAAAGCAGCAGACAACCATTTCACGCCTTTTTTCCTGGGTGAACTGTGCAAACGCCATAGCACAGCAAACATGGACCCTGCTCAGATCAATAATCGTGGATGCTGTAAACACCTCGCACATTCTTGTGCAGTCTGTGCTGAACTAGGACCTGCAAAGCCAGGCGAGGAGGCAGTGGCGGCTACGGCAGTGCGGCAACGAGAGTGATGAGGACATGGACACAGAATTCTCTCAAACCGCGGGCCCCTGCACTTTGGAGATCCTGCTGGTAATAGGGCAGGTTCTAGCCATTGAACGCCAATTTTGGGCCCGAGAAACAAGCACAGACTGGTGAGACCGCATAGTTTTGCAGGTGTGGGATGATTCACAGTGGCTGCGAAACTTTCACATGCGTAAGGGCACTTTCATGGAACTTTGTGACTTGCTTTCCCCTGCCTTGAAACGCCAGAATACCAGGATGAGAGCAGCCCTCACAGTGGAGAAGCGAATGGCAATAGCCCTCTGGAAGCTTGCAACGCCAGACAGCTACCGATCAGTCGGGAATCAATTTGAAGTGGGAAAATCTACTGTAGGGGCTGCTGTGATGCAAGTAGCCAAAGCAATCATTAAGCTGCTGCTACGAAACGTTGTGACTCTGGGAAACGTGCAGGTCATAGTGGATGGCTTTGCTGCAATGGGATTCCCT